>NW_007253972.1:604056-617748 GCF_000164805.1 Carlito syrichta
ATTCAGGTGACCTAGGGGTCACAGGACATGGCTGATAAATTGGCAGCTGGTATTTTGTTACACCACCTGGTAGCAGGAAGAAACAAAATGAAACTTGTAAAGTCAACTTCACCATAAAAAAAGAAAAAAACATGATGTAAACATTTAATGTGTAACATGGTATACATTTTGTGGGTAGAGGGGTCAGTAAAAAACTATATAAGCTTGTAAGAATTGAATAAAAATTGGCTGAGTCTTGAGCGCTCCCCAGGATTCCTGTCGTCTTCATCTTTTCTTTTTCGCCGCTTCCCGATTCTCCCCAGTCAGACTCTGACTCGCATGTTGGAGCTGGACTCTAGCATCTCCCCACTTTCTTGATGGTTTTTTTTGCTTTGCAGAAGTTTTTCATAAGGCCCCACTTGTCAGTCTTATCTCTTATGGCATGGGCTTTTGGGGTTTTGATCAGGAATTGGTTGCTTATTTCTATTTTCGTAAGGGTGTCTCCTGCGTTTTCTAAGATTAAGACAGGATTTTTGACATGAGTAGCTTATATACTCTTCTAGTTGACATTAACAAATAAACAGATAATTTTTGTAGTTATAAAGCAAATCACTCAGTAGCCAAGACCTATGCCAGTCCAGAGAAAGAAGGGATATCTAATTTATTAAACAGTATAAAGACAACATTGGTTAATCTTTAAAACAAAGATAGAAGTTCATTAATTTAGTCAGCACTTTTTACTTATTAAAGAAAAGACATTATGGGCATTCCTTGGAGATATTGCAAGTTCTGTTCTAGACTACTTCAGTGAAGCTAATATTGCAGTGAGTCACATAAATTTTTGTTTCCCAATACATGCAAAAGTTATGTTTATGCCACACTGTAGACTATTAAATGTGCAATAGGACTGTGTCTAAGAAAATGTAATATCTCAGTTGAAAAATACTTTATTGCTCCAAAATGCTAACGATTATCTGAGCCTTTTTAGAGTCATAATCTGTTTGCTGTTGAACGGTCTTGCCTCCTTGTTGATAGCTGCTGACTAGTCAAGGTGGTGGTTGCTGAGGGTTTGGGTAGCTGTGGCAATTTCTTAAAATAAGACAACCATGAAGTTTGATTTCCATACAATTGATTCCTCATTTTGGTAAAGATTTCTTTGTAGCATGAGGTGCTATTTGATAGCATTTTATCCACAGTGGAACTTCTTTCAAAACTGGAATAAATTCTCTCCAACCCTGCCATTGCTTTATCAACTAATTTTATGGAATACTCTAAATCCATTATTGTCATTTCAACAATGTCTACAGCATGTTCACCAGGAATACATTCTATCTTAAGAAACCACTCTCTCTTTTTCCTTTTCCTTTTCTTTTCTTTTCTTTTTTGAGTTGAGGTCTCACTCTGTTATCCAGGTTGGAGTGTAGTGGCATGATCACAAGTTACCACATCCTTGACCTCCTGGGCTCAGGTAATCCTTCCACTTCAGCCTCTCAAGTAGCTGAGATTCCAGGTGTACATCACTACACCTGGCTAATTTAAGAAACCACTTTCTTTGCTGATCCATTGGAAGCCTCTCCTTCTCCTTTCAAGTTTTATCATGAAATTGCAGCAGTTCAGCCATACTAAGCTCTGCTTGTAATTCTAGTTCTCTTGGTATTTTCACCACATTTGCAGTGACTTCCTCCACTCAAATCTTTAAACCCTTCAAAGTCATCCATGTGGGTTGGGATCATTTCCTCTAAACTCCTACACATGGTGATATTTTAACCTCCTTCCATGATTCGTGGATGTTCTTAACGACATCTAGAATAGTAAATCCTTTTCAGAAGGTTTTCAATTTACTTTGCCCAGGTTATCAGAAGAATCACTGGCTATGGCAGCTCTACTCTTAAAAAATGTATTTCCAGGCTGGGCACGGTGGCTCAGCTTGTAATCCCAGCAATTTGGGAGGCCAAGGCGAGAGGATTGCCTGAGGGATTTGAGACCAACCTGGGCAATTTGAGATCTGATCTCTACAGTAAATCACAAAATGTAGCGGACGTGGTAACTTGCATCTGTAGTTCCAGCTACTTGGAGGACTGAATGGAAGGATTGCCTAAGCCCATCAGGTTGCGGTTGCATTGGCCGTGAGCATGCTACTGCACTCCAGCCTGGGCAACAAGAAGGAGACTCCTACTGAAAAAAAAAAAAAGAATACCAAAAAATGTATTTCTTAAATAATAACATGTGAAAGTCGAAATTACTCCTTGATTCATGTGTTGCAGAATGGCGGTTATGCCAGCAGGCATGAAAACAAAGTTAATCCCTTGTATATATCTATCAGATCTGTAGATGACCAGGTACATTGTTGATAAGCAGTAAAATTTTGAAAATAATCTTTTTTATTGAACAGTAGGTCTCAATAGTGGGTTTAAAATAGTTAGTAAACCATGCTGTAACAGATGTGCTATCATCCAGGCTTTGCTGTTTCATTTCTAGAGTTTAGGCAGAGTAGATTTAGCATAATTCTTAATGGCCTTAGGATTTCAGAATGATAAATGAGCTTTTGCTTCCACTTCAAGTCACCAACTGCATTAGCCTCTAGCAAGACAGTTGGCCTGTACCTTGAAGCTTTGAATACAGACTGACGACCCCTCTCTAGCTATGAAAATCCTAGATGGCATCTTTTTTCCAACATTAGGCTGTTTCATGCAAACATTGAAAATCTGTTGTTTAGTGTAGCCACTTTCATCAGTGATCTTATGTAGATCTTCTGGATAACTTGCTACAGCTTCTTCATCAGCACTTGCTGCTTCACCTTGCACTTCTATGATATGAAAATGGCTTCTTAGCTTAAACCCCATGCACAAACCTCTGCTTGCTTTAGACTTTTCTTCTGCAGCTTCTTCATGTCTCTCAGTCTTCATAGAACTGAAGAGAGTTAGGGCCTTGCTCTGGATTAGACTTTGGCTCAAGGTAATGTTCTGGCTGGTTTTATCTTCTATCTGGACCTCTCAAACTTTCTCTATATCAGCAATAAGGTTGTTTCATGTCCTTATCAAATGTGTTCACTGGAGTAGCACTTTTAATTTTCTTCAAGAACTTTTTCTTTGCATTCAAAACTTGGCTGTGTGATGATGCAAGAGGCCTAGCTTTTGGCCTGTCTTGGCATTTGACATGCCTTCTTTGCTAAGCTTAGTAGTTTCTGCCTTTTGATTTAAAGTGAGAAACATGCAAGTCTTTTCTTTCAACACTTAAAGGCCATCGTATGGTTATTAATTGGCCTAGTTTTAATTAGATCAATTGAAATTAGTCCAGTTAGGTTTATTGTTGTGTCTCAGAGAATAGGGAGGCCTGAGGAGAGTCAAACATACTTCATTTATTGGTTAAGTATGGCTTCTTATTGGAGTGTGTGTTTTTTGTTTTTTTTTTTTTTGAGTTAGAGTCTCACTCTGTCGCCCAGTCTGGAGTGCAGTGGCAAGCTCCCGGCCACCACAGCCTTGACCTGCTGGTCTCTGGCGATTCTTCCACCTCAGCCTTCCAAGTAGCTGGAACTACAGGCGTGCATTACCACACCCGGCTAATTTTTTAAAAATTTATTGTAGAGATGAGGTCTTGCTGAGTTGCCCAGGCGAGTCTTGAACCCGTGGGCTCAGGCAGTTCACTCACCTTGGCCTCCCAAAGCGTGGGATTATAGGCTGAGTCATCGAGCCCGGCTGGAGTGTGGTTTGTGCTATTCCAAAACAATTATTTAATAGTAACATCAGAGATAACTGGTTACAGATTACCATGACAGATATAATAATGATGAAAAGTTTGAAATATTGCAGTAATTCCCAAAATGTGACACAGAGATATGAAATGAGCATGTGGTGTTGGAAAAATGGTGCCCATTGGCTTGCTCTATGCAGAGTTCCACAAACCTTCCACCTGTAACAGGCATACTGTCTTTGAAGCACAGTAAAGTGGAGTACAATAAAAAGAGATATGCCTGTATGCATTTCCCTACTTTTGACAAGTATCTGTGCAGCCATCTATATTCTTGCTAATCTATTGTAGTGCAAATAGTATAAATCATTATTTTAGCAGAAATATATCCTTTGCAAATATGTAGATATTTATAGCCAGAAGGTTGCTACAAGGCCGCTCTGAGGAAAATTATAGTATAAAGTAAATGCTAAAAAATGCCTCAAGAAACAAAGCAGAATAGGAGGTATTTATAGATAGGAAGGCTTCAAAATGGCCCCATAAAAATGCCATGATAGATTAAATGGAGAAAACAACTTGGCAGAGGACCACAAAATAAAGGGGGAGTTTTAGGGAGTAACTGCAAATAGCAAAAGTTTATATTAGTCAAAAGGGATTCTTTAAAAAGAAGCCTGTAGCTGAATTAAAAAGTTAAAGGGTGAATAAGGACTAAACTTGGAGGTAGTGGTGGGATGAGGTGTTTTCTATGTTTTTATATCTTTATTAATTTATTAAATATTTCATGATTGCCTACTCAGTCCACAGTTTATATAGAGGGACCTAGGAAATAGTTTTCCTATTTAAGTTTTGTCATGCCAGTCAGAAAAGAAATCAGTTATTTGCTTGTCAGACCTGATTATCTTTCATATTTTGCCTGTTATTCATTGTGTAAAAGTTGAATGAGGATGAGGATGTTGAAGAATGAGCTGTGGGTCTCCTTTGTTTAAGTTTTGTCATGCCAGTCAGAAAAGAAATCAGTTATTTGCTTGTCAGACCTGATTATCTTTCATATTTTGCCTGTTATTCATTGTGTAAAAGTTGAATGAGGATGAGGATGTTGAAGAATGAGCTGTGGGTCTCCTTTCTTCTAGGAGTGTGCTTTAGGACACTGATGTTTAATTATTTTGGAATACATTTTGTATTTGTATTTTGAAGTGCTTTCTGTATTTTTATTTTTTGAGTTGTTCAACCTTCCAATAATTAAATATTTGCTGTGAATTTTTATTTTTAAAGACAGAGTCTCACTCTGTCACCTAGGCTGGGGTGCAGTGGCACAATCATAGCTCACTGCAGCCTTTATCTCTTGGGCTCAAGTGATCCTCTCACCTCAGCCTCACAAGTACCTGGGACTACAGGCATGCTCTGCTACACAGTCTAAATTTAAAATATTTTTGTAGGGACAGGATCCCACTATATTGCTCAGGGTGATCTTGAATTTCTACTCTCAAGTGATCCTCATGCCTTGTACTACCAAAGATAGAAGGAGAAGGATGAGTGTGAGAGATGTGCCCTGTGATCTTGATGGCCATTGATGGGAAAAGACTAGCCCTAGAAATGGGATGGTGAGAACATGGGGAGTTGCCATCCATATCCTAGTGTTCAAAGGATGTATTGAACTCAGGCTTACAGTAAGCTGGTTTTTGGTGTCCAGTAGAGTTCACTTTGCTATATGGGATACAATGATGAGTTTTTTGTTACTGACAATGCATTAAGTCTGTGGTGGCCTTGATATACTTTTTAATGGTCTGCCTTGTGTGGAGGCAGTATTTCTTGGTCTTAGTAACAAGATGTGGTATCCCAGGGCATAGTGGCTAGCAGTCCTCAGGTAGGGAATCTGGGCTGCAGCCAAGTGATTCAGGCTTCTGGCTGGGTTCAAGTCCAGGAAGTACACTGACTTGTACTCATCAAACTCTGGTATGATTGTGGGTGGATTCGATTAATCACAAGCCTGGGGACAGGGGCAGGAAAGAGGGGCGGTATGTAGTAGGGGGATGTTTATAATTACAGGGCAGATGGTGAGAAGAGGCAGTGAAGAAACCTGAAGAGGAATGTTCTAAAAGGATGAAAGAACACTCAAAGAAGGTAGAGACTTCCAAGATGCAGATAGGAGTATCATATCCTACAAAGGAGAAGAAGATTGAGAAGAGGCCATTGTGTTTTTAGTGACTTCCAAGACATTAGTAGAAAATAGAACAAAACCTTATGGTACTGAGCAAATGATTGGGGTAATATCTGGAACAAAAGAGATTAAGTGGAGATTCTGGTCAAATTATATTAGACAGACATGGAATCTAAATCATAAAATAAAGTCTGAAACCAGAGATATAATCCCTATGTTTTTCCTTAACAGATTTTTATCAGGCTAGTTGTTAAGTTTGTCTGTTTGAGTAACTACATTGATATATCAAATTCTTTTGTTTTAATGAGGTGACAGCTCTCTAGTAAGGAATACTTGGGAAAATGTTTTGCTTTACAAGTTTAGTGTTCATTAAGCATTATTATATAAGCTGTAAGCAAATGTTATAGAATTTAAGTGTTTGTGACAGCTGTGTTTGTATTGTGAATGTGACAAGTTTTCTTTTGCAAGTATTATATTGATCATTGTTAACAGTTTGACCTTGCTTTACATTTTTGCCAGACTATTAAATGATAGTGCTTTGCATTCTGTCTTCCCTTCTTTTTATTTTAACTTTTTTCTCCACTTCCTCCTTTTATTTTGCCAAATAAGAAGCTTGACTACTGGTGATAAGAGTCTCTGCCACTCAAGATTTTCATTTTCTGTATTTTGAAGTGCTGTCTTTTTACATTTTCATTTTCTCTATTTAAAGAGCTGTCTCTTTACATTTGCTATTCTGATAGAATTTATCTGCTCAAAATGAAAGTCTGTGCTCCTTGATTCTGGCTTCAAAATAATCATCTAGAGTAGATATATGATAGTAGAACAAGATGAAAGATTCAAAGCTGCCAGTCTTAATTTACAAGTTTATTATCATCAAGACTGGGTCTTGACTTCTACCAGTCTTAAAAATGTATCTTGCATTATAATTTGAGCTATGGTATTCCATAAGACACGCAGTTTAAATTTTTAGAACTATATTTTTTGCATTAATTTTTGTAGTCAAATAGAAGATATTTAATTCAAAAGTCCTTAAAATAATTATTTATATTTCTGTCATTTTTGTACAGTGTTTTAGAGTTAATTATTACTCACTTTCAATTATGGAAGATGATTGAGAATTATTACATATCACAGAACTAACATAAGGATACTCCAATGAAATGTAGAATTTTACTTAGATATCAATTACCAAGAAAAAAGCCTTTAGAATAACTTTACTAGATCTAATATATCAAAATTTCAATGGCAATAATACTCATTTTTTAATGACTTTTTTCCTACATGGTATAGCTAATATACGAATGACAGTTTTATGCTAAGCAGGTGTCTTCCTACATGCAGCAGAACTCTGTTTACACTGTGACCTTTCAGAATAGATTGGCAAACATGTCAGATGCTAATAGCTAATAAGGGATGGAAAAATGTGATGTTTTGTAGATGAATCTTTAGGATGCCCCATTTACTTGAAATTTTAAACAGTGAGGTTTTGTTTAAAAGGCTTTATGCTGAAGCCTGAATGTTTCAAATGATGATTAATGAGGAGCTTGTCACTTGGAATTCACATCAGGTGCTATGTTTACAGTGTTAGCCCAAAGTAATTCCTGTAAAACAAATGGCTGATTTTTATAATATGCACACACAAGGTTAGTACTTACTAAGCAATACTACAGAAATATGGTGTCTTTTGCCTTTAGCAATACTACAGAAATCTGTTGTCTTTTTTTGCCTTTTTTCACTTTGAAGTTGATTTGTTATCCTAACAAAGCCTGTTTTTTTCTTCATTAGTATGATACCTTGGTCTTTTTATGACAATTTATGGGATTTTTGAATGAGAAGTTCTAGGTTGAAGAACATGTTTAAATAGACTTTTACATGCTTTCAGATAGTTTTTAAAACAATTTCCATTGCTTTTCAAATAAGCATGTACGTAAACTTCATTTTAGGTCAGTATTAATCAGAGTCCAGAGATGAAGGTTAACATGAAAGAAATCTGGAAGACCCTGGTACAAAATACGAGACAACACAGACTTTATGTTAGACCCCGTTGGTCCTCTAAAATGGATTAGAAGGATGGGGAACCCTGACAACTAGGTGACGTGAGTGCAGTAGATGAAGTTATGGAAGTTGGGAAGCTGGGGAGCAGCAGAATTAGGAAGATGTCAGTGGTGACTAGGCAGTAGAATTTGAGTTAAAGATTCCAGGCCTAAGATGAAGTCATTGTTGAGTCCCCTTGAGGCATTTATGGGGAGGTAGCAAACTAAGCTTGATATGTACAAAACTGTGTTGCCTTAGTAAACATCTCTGAATAATTTAATATTTAAGGATTCAGGGCTGTCTGGGAGTCCCTAGAGCAGTACCCACTATGATTAAGAGTATATCTGGCTCCCTGCACTTTGGGAGGCCAAGATGAGAGGATTACTTGAGCCCAGGAGTTTAAGACCAGTCTGAACAAAATTGCAAAACCTTGTCTCTACAAAAGAATGTTAAAAATTACCTGAGTGTGATGGTGTGTGCTTGTAGTTCTAGCTACTCGGGAGGCTGAGGTAGGAGGATTGCCTGAACCCAGGAGCTTGAGGCCAGGGTGAGCCATGATCATGCCACTGTACTTCATTCTGGGTGACAGTGAGATCTCGACAAACAAACAAACAAAAAAACCCAAATAAATAAATAGTACATGTTAGTTCAATAACTGATCCCATGAGGCAGTGAATCATTATCCAGTTGGTGCACGAGTTTTAAGGGTCCACGTCTGAAGGCTCTAATTTCAGCTCCTTCTTATATGTGCCTGTGTGTGTGTGTGTGTGTGTGTGTGTGTGTGTGTACTCTACGGTGTTTCAGCTTGATTGAAGCCCAGTTAAAATCTGTTCAAATTGTATTCTGAGCATTTTCTTTTTAGCACTTTGTTTCTCAGGAGTGACATTCTTACTTTTGACTTTGGGCTGACCAGAAATATTTGTTTATGAGGACATTGGTGAGTGGAGAGGTAATAACCAGCACAGTTTAGCCAGCATGGGTTGTGGAAAAGTGTGTTTATTTCAGTAAATTACAAGAAAAGCAAAACAAAACAAGGACTCAAACATCCAATACTTCCAGAAAGTAGAAATGCTTTCTCTGTTTACCCCCACTTAGTTAGCTCTGTGGGCTTAACTAAGAGACTGAGATGAATTAACTTCTTGTTTGTCACAACCATTATCTTATAGTGCTTGAAATAATGTACTTTATTAACGTAAAGATAGTAAATTTCTAACCAAAGTAGAGGATTTAGGGGAAAGTTCTTTAAGTTGTATCAAGGGATAGGTTAAACAAAATTGAGAGTGTGGGCAAAGAAAAACAACCAGATTTTAAATACTTAATTCTTAATTATGTAAGAATAGATGCAAGAGATATGAGCCAGGTGCCTGCCTCTAGAAGATAACATGTGTAAGTGCTCAAATAAAGGTGTTTAAACTTGTCTAGTAATTGGTAAACAGCATATCAAGGATAGAGATCTTTGCAATTGCTTCATTAAGAGTTTATCAAATTTGGAAATCTCATATTGAGGAGATTAAATTACTGCTAAATCAAAGAAATGCTTAAAAAACAATACTGATCTGTAATTTAAGGGAATCTTATTGATGTAGAATAATACATTAAAAAGCTATCGAGTTGGATAATTCAAATGGAAGAGATTGGAAAATGTGCTTTTCTGACTTCAGTTATTGCACCCGAAACTAGAAATACCTTTTTTGATCAGCAAAGTCTTTACAGAAAGTTATTATTAGTTGTGATGCAGTTTGCATAACTTGAAACAGCTAGAATTTGTTATTAATTATTAAATGAACTAATAAGAATCACTTTAGGTCTTTTATGTAAATGTAAATGAATACTGTTCAAATAAAGTGTCTCAAAAAGAACGTTGATAGTGTTCCCCGAAATATAGAGTAGAGAAATACTGGATGAATGAATGAATAAATAAACATACACATATACATTTATGAGTTTTTTTCTTGGCTAAATAGATAACTGTAGAATATTATACTTAGGAATAACTTTAAAATTTCAGATTTTCCTCATTAAAAATATGGACTGTATCAATGTAGTTTTATTATGTAATTATGTTTTTAAATTATATTTTTATTTTCCTTTTTTAATGAATAATTAAGATTTGCTTATTTGATTTGGATTGTAAACACATTTTTTAACTGGGTTATTTTAAATTATTCATAGTGTGATCTAATTTATAACAACATTAGTTACTTGAAATGTTACTCAAAGATTAGAAATCTCCTGCAAGCATATGAAACATTTGGTCAACATAAGTTTAATGACCTCTTTAAAGACCAGATAAGTAATTTTTAGAAGATAGAAATTATTAATAGTCTGAGTAACAGTGGGGGTCATTTTAGGAATATACTTCCAAGGTACTTTCAGGAAGCCAAGCATCTCAGTGACAGAGAGTGACAGAGAAAACAGTAATCACATCTCTAAGAAAGAGTGTACCTTTTTATCAATTCATTTTCTCCTCTGTAGTCAATTGAAGTATGATAACATAGATGGAAATTTAGAATGTCAGGGTGTTTAGTAAAATGTAGATCTGTTCTGTGCCTAGAAGGGACACTGAACATAGACTTTAGAGGCAGATGCCAGTTTTCTATTATGAAGGTGTTTTAAAACATCAGTATATGTGGATGGTTAATAACTCAGCATTTCTTTTCACACAATAAATAGTATAATTCAGATATGATGTTTGAAGACATGTAAAGCATCTTATTATTTCTTCAGATATGCTATATACATATATAGTAAACTGCACGGATTCTAAATACGTAAGTCTCTAAAGTTTGGCAAAAGTATACATTCATGTATTATCCCAAACAAGCTAAAGAACATTTTATCTTCCCAGAAGGTCGCCTTGTGGTCTTTGTAAGGTCTTCTCAAACTCTGTCCTAGGCAACCACGGAGTGATTTTAAATATTGTAGATTAGTCTTGCCTGTTTTAGAGTTTTATGTAAGCAGGTTCGTACAGTATGTACTCTTGTGTCTACTTTCTTTTGCTCACCCAGATGTCTTTATGACTCATTCTTTGTTGTGTTTTATTTCTGAGTAGTGTTCCATGTGTGAATATCCCAAAACAAAAATATTTGAACAGACGTTTTACAAAGGCAGATTTACTAATGCTTTTAAAGTGTATGAGAAAGATGCTCAGTACCATTAGTCATCCAAAAATGCAAACTAAAGCCACAGTGAGATGCAACTATACGCCCATTAGAAAATCACAACTGTACACCCACAGGCTAAAATTAAAAAACTAGTACTACCAAGTGTTGGTGATTAAGTTGTATTCTCACTCATTCTACGGGGAAGAAAATGGTGTAATCACTATGCAAGAAATTAGCAGTTTCTTATATTGTTAAACAGACACATACTATTTGATGGCAGCAGTCTCACTTCTGGATATTTACCAAAAGAAATGACAAGATATATATGCAGACTTGTTTATGAATTTTTATAGCAGGTATATTTGTAATAACCCCAAACTACAAACAACCCAAATGTTTATCAACAGGTGACTAGATGAATACATTTTGATGTAGTTTTGATTTTGTTCATGTACCTGAGGTTTATCCTCGACTATTGTAAAAAATGTGTAAAATTTTCAGAAATTTTGATATAGAATGATTGAGAAAAATAGCCATGTCTTTGTTAAGTAAAAAACCATAATTAGAATCTCATTTCATTTTATTTTGAAGACATTAAAAAGCAGTGAATTTCTGCATTGGGTTTGTGGCCTAGACAAGCTTGTAGAATGTGATTGAAAATGTTGCTCAGTCTTATTCTGCCTGCCTGGAAATAGCTGCCAAACGAAATTTCCCTTTTGTGTTAGAACTGAATCATCTAGAAAATGGAATGGATTTCTTTATCACCTGGATGCAAATTGGCATAAACTATAAAGCAATTTGTCTTAATTCCTCTCAGTTTTTTTAGTCTTATTTTTTGTGTTATATGTTTTTTTATTTTCCACATTTCATAAGTAAATGAGATTTTGTTAAAGGGTGTGCCAGGAACTATTTGCTCGATCGTATTTTTTATTTTTTAATTTTTATTTTTTATAATCAATATTTTTTATTATGATTTTGTGGGGTACAGTTAAGGGTTAGGTGTACAAATACGTTTCATTCAGGCACCCTATTGATAAGAGGTGCTTCCCCATCCCCAGACAGATATTTGCTACCGTTGATCCCATCTCCCCCCCTCATAGTTTCCCACTACTGTCAGTCATTTTCTTATAGTATTAGGTTGAATGTTCAAGGTCCATTATATGAGTGAGAACATGTGATACTTGGACCTTTGTTTTTGTGAGAGGTCACTCAGTATTATAGACTCTAGTTCCATCCAGGTTGCTGTGAAATTCATGATTTTGTTCTTTTTTATGGCTGCGTAGTTTTCCATCATGTATATGTACCACATTTTTTTAATCCAGTCCTCTTTTGATGGGCAGCATGGTTGCTTCCAGGTTCTTGCTATTGTGAACAATGCTGAGATAAACATACGTGTGCAGGTATCTTTTTTATACAATGATTTGAGTTCTTCCAGATATATTCCCAGTAGGGGGATTGCGGGGGTCATATGGGAGGTTGATATTTAAAGCTTTTAGGAATCGCCATACTGCTTTCCACAGAGGTTGCACTAGTTTACACTCCCACCAACAGTGTAGAAGTGTTCCCTTTTCGCCACACCCTCTCCAGCAGCTGTTCTTTTTTCAGTTGTTGATAATTGCCATTCTGGCTGGAGTTAGGTGGTATCTCAGTGTGGTTTTGATTTGCATCTCCCTGATGATTAGTGAGGTTGAACATTTCTTCATATGTCTGTTGGCTGCTCGGATGTCTTCCTTTGTGAAGTGTCTGTTCATATCTTTTGCCGATTTCATAATGGGGTGTTTTTTTCTTTTCAGTACGTTTGACTTCCTTGTGGATCAAAGATGTTAAGCCTTTGTCTGACCTGGTGTTGGCAAATCCTTTTTCCCATTCTGTAGGCTGTCTCCCTGCTCTCTTGATGGTTTCTTTGGCTTTGCAGAAGCTTGTCAGTTTAATAAGGTCCCACTTGTCTATCTTCTCTCTTATGACCTGTGGGTTTTGGGTCTTGTTCAGGAATTGGATGCCAGTTCCGATTTCCATGAGGGTATATCCTTCATTTTCTAAGGTTCTTATGGTTTGAGGTTTTACATTTAGGTCTCTGATCCATTTGGAGTTAACCTTTGTGCATGGGGATAGATAGGGGTCCTGTTTCAATCTTCTGCATGTGGTCAGCCAGTTTTCCCAGCACCATTTACTGAATAGGTTCTCCTCTCCCCAGTGGTAGGTGGTGGGGGCTTTGTCGAAGATGAGTTGGTTGAGAAATTGAGTTTTGCTTCTGGAATCTCAATTCTGTTTCATCGATCTATATGCCTGTTCCTGTACCAACACCAAGCTGTTTTGATGACTGTAGCTTTATAGTAGAGTTTGAAGTCTGGTAATGTGATACCACCTGCTTTATTTTTTTTGCTGAGAATTGTTCTGGCTATTCTTGGACATTTGTGTTTCCATATGAATTCCTGTGTTGTTTTTTCTAAGTCTGAGAAGAATGTTGCTGGTAATTTGATGGGTATTGCATTGAATTTGTAGATTGCCTTAGGTAAGATGGACATCTTCACAATGTTGATTCTTCCAATCCATGAGCATGGGATATTTTTCCACTTGTTTGTGTCATCTTTGATTTCTTTGAGCAGTGTTTTGTAGTTTTTGTTGTAACGGTCTTTCACGTCTCTGGTTAGGAAGATGCCAAGGTATTTCATTTTTTTGTGTCTATTGTGAATGGAATTGTGTTTTTTATTTGGGTTTCTGTTTGTT
Source organism: Carlito syrichta (assembly GCF_000164805.1). NCBI lineage: Eukaryota > Metazoa > Chordata > Mammalia > Primates > Tarsiidae > Carlito > Carlito syrichta. The sequence continues at coordinate 617,746 of NW_007253972.1, forward strand.
TAT
>NW_007253972.1:618440-620067 GCF_000164805.1 Carlito syrichta
GTGGTGCTGGATTTTATCAAAAGCTTTTTCTGCATCTAATGATATAATCATGTGGTTTTTGTTTTGATATCTGTTGATGTATTTAATTACATTTATGCTGGGAAACTATGAGGGGGGAGGGGGATGGGATTAACAGTAGCAAATATCTGTCTGGGGATGGGAAAACACCTCTTATCAACAGGGTGCCTGAATGAAACGTAATTGTACACCTAACCCTTAACTGTACCCCACAGAACCATAATAAAAAATATTGATTAATTAAAAAAAATTTTTTAAAAATTAGCCAGACATGATGGCAGGTATATGTAGTGTCAGTTACTCAGGAGGCTGAAGCAGAAGGATTACCTGAACCCAGGAGGCCGGGGCTGCAGTAAGCCATGATTCAGCCACTGTACTCCAGCATTGGTGGGCGAGACTGTGAATATAAATAAATAAATAAGTTTGCCTCTCTCCCCCTTCCCTGTTGATGACTATTTCTCAACTGGGAGGATGACCCCTGCCAAGGCCATCTGTGCCTAGTGAAATGCCCTTGAAGACATGCACATCTGTGAACTCGAGGCAGTTACTGAGAGTCAATATCTTTGTTTCTGCTTCTTTGCAACTAATGCTATTGCTGTATCTTGCTCCCTTTCCCATGCTGGTGGTATATAACCTCTCCCCACATCTGTTGGGGTCGGAAAGCTTTGTACCAACCAATTACCATCAGTTATCTCCTGTAAATAATAATAAACCCATGCCCTTATTAACAACAACAACAACAAAATTACATTTATGGTTTTACGAATGTTGAACCAGACTTGCATCCCAGGGATGAAACCTACTTGGTCATGGTGGATGATTTTTGAGATGTGTTGTTGAATCCGGTTCGCTAGGATCTTGTTGAGAATTTTAGCATCTATGTTCATCAAAGATATTGACCTGTAGTTCTCTTTCTTTGTTGGATCTTTACCTGGCTTGGGTATCAATGTGATGTTGGCTTCGTAAAATGATTTGGGGAGAGTCCCATCTTTTTCAATCACCTGGAATACTTTCAGTAGGATTGGTATCAGCTCCTCCTTAAATGTCTTGTAGAATTCTGCTGGAAAGCCATCTGGACCAAGGCTTTTTTTTGTAGGTAATTTTCTTATTACGTAGTCGATTTCTTTGATTGTTATTGGTCTATTTAGGGTCTCAATTTCTTCTGGTTCCAAACTAGGTAGGTTGTGTGATGTCAGAAAGTCCTCCATTTCCTTAAGGTTTTCAAGTTTGTTTCCATACAAGTGTACGTAGTAGTCTCTAATGATCTTTTGTATTTCTTCAGGGTCAGATGTGGCTTCATCTTTTGCGTTTCTGATTTTGCTTATTTGGGTTTTTTCTCATTTTTTCTTGGTCAGTCTAGCTAGGGGACCATTGATCTTGCTTATCCTTTTGAAGAGCCAGCTTTTTGTTTCATTGATTTTTTTGTATTATTGTTTTGTCTTCTATGTCCTGGATTTGGGCTTTTATTTTGATGATCTGGATTCTTCTGCTGAAATTAGGGTCCTTGTGGTCTTGCTTTTCCAGCTTCCTTAGGTGGCTTGTTAGGCTGTTAATTTGTGTTCCTTCCATTTTCTTCATGTGTCTTTGTAGGGATATAAATTCCCCTCTT
>NW_007253973.1:0-861 GCF_000164805.1 Carlito syrichta
TAATCCCGCGCCTTTGGGAGGCTGAGGTGAGTGGATTGCCTGAGCCCATGTGTTCGAGACCCGCCTGGGCGGCGAGACCTCATCTCTACAATAAATAAAAAAATCAGCCAGGCATGGTAGCGCATGCCTGTAATTCTGGCTACTTGGAAGGCTGAGGCGGAAGGATCGCTGGAGTCCAGCAGGTCGAGGCTGCATTGGCCGGGAGCGGCCACTGCACTCCAGTCTGGGCGACAGAGTGAGACTCCAACTCAAAAAAAAAAAAAAAAAAAAAGATAGTCTTTCAACAAATGTTGCAGAAAGAATCAGATGTCCATAGCAATACAATTAACCTTTTATATACCTCACACCTTATATAAAATTAACTCAAAATGGGCCATATTTCTAAATATAAAATGTAAACCTATAAAATGCCTATAAGAAAACATAAGAGAAAATTTCTTTTTTGTTAGGCAAAGAATTTTTGGATGTAATACAGAAGCATAGCCTAAAAAATAAAATAAAAAACATAAATTGGACTTGATACATTTTTTAAATTCAAAATATGTAACTAAAAATACTCAAGAAAAGACTCATATATGAAAGTATATACAGAAGTTAAGGAAATAAAAATGGAAGCATAGACCACTTTGAAACTAGCAACAGTTAGTTTTTCAGAGGGTAGAGGGACAAGCGAATTAAAAGATATTACTATAATGCAGGAAGAGCTAAAACCCTCCAAGAGAAGCTTCATTTGATGAGGAAAGTGGCCACTGGCTAGACCACAATGAGGCAGGAGTTGGTCGAGGAAATAAGTGATCTGTCTCTAGCCACCAGGGCCTCGACTCTCCTGCTTTTGCTTCCCAACTGGAATGCAGAGGGTGA
>NW_007253973.1:2404-10738 GCF_000164805.1 Carlito syrichta
AATGAAATGAAACAGAGAGAGGACCAAGGGCCTAACTACCCCAACCTCAATCACTTCTCACCTTCCATCCCTTACTGGTACTGCCCACTCACCAAACCAGCCAAAACCAGAAGATCAAGATACGGTTTATAGTGGTCAGCCTCAGGATAAAGAGCAGAGCAGAAGCAAGTAGAGCTAGAAGAGAGATCAACAGTAAAAAATGAACATGAACACTGTCATAGAATCACGGGCAATTTCTGAAGGACCGATATGCTAACTTCTTGTATTACTGCAGATTTTAAAGGTAAAACTTTGAGGAACTAACTTAGTAAATGGGTGTTATATTTCATAACTTAAATGCCATTCGAGAGCACCTGCTACTTGAAAACCACTGTGTCACATTCTGTGATGATTCTAAGGCATTATAATGGCAAGCAAAAGTAATTGTGAAATACATAAAGTTCAGTTTATCAGGAAGTTATATCAATTACACAATTTTGTGTAAATAATAACAGAAAAAAACGTAATAATAATATAATAATTACTCATTTTCCTTGAATATGTTTTATTAGTGTGTAGTAATGGTATTCAATTGTGGCTTAATTTGCATTTCCCAGATAACTAATTATACTGAGCATCTTAAAATATGCTTATTTGTCAATGATATATCTTATTTGGTGAAATATACATTAAAATATTTGTCAATTTTACATTGGATTGCTTATCTTCCTCTTACTGAGTGATAAGAGCAGCTTTTCATATTTGCAGTCTATAACTATGTGTAGAGTCAAACAAATGAATAGATAGAACATAAAGGCATTCATATTTATGATTGTATATGTGCTTGCATATAAATCAAATATTTTCTTCCATTTCAGACTTGACTTAATTTTTTTAACAATGTCTTTCAAATACATGGTGATTTTTATCTGAATAAAGCATTTTTCAGTGTGATAAGTTTTTCTTTCAACAAAAAATAAATTGCTTAACCAAAGGTTTCTCTTGTGTTTTCTTTTTAAAAATTTTCAGTGTTAGATCTTATACTTTGATCTTTGCTCTAATTTGAGTAAAATTTTGTCTATGATTTGAAGAATGTTTCAATATTTATTTTTTTCAAAAGTATATACAGGTATTATAGGGATGTTTGTCTAAAAATAATTCTTTTTAGTGAATTAACCTGCATATTTATAGAAAAATCAGCTGACTACATAACTCGTTATTTATTTTATCTATTCATTTTTCTATTTACATACCAACACCACATAGTTTTGATTCACATTGTTGTGAATCTGGTGATACAATTTCCTCAACTTTGTTTTCTATCAAATATTTTTCTTTTGGCAGTCTGGGTTCTTTGCATTTTCATATAGACTTTATAATTAGATTGCAAATTTATACACAAAGACTGCTGTGATTTTGATTTCTAATGCAATGAATCTATAAATATATTTAGGGAGAATTGACACAATTATATTGATACTCTATTAAGTAAACATACAGTAATATATTTCTTCATTTCCTTTATTTCTTTCTTTTTTTTTTGAGTTGGAGTCTCACTCTGTCACCCAGACTGGAGTGCAGTGGCCGCTCCCAGCCACCACAGCCTCGACCTGCTGGGCTCCGGTGATCATTCCGCCTCAACCTTCCAAGTAGCTGGAATTACAGGCATGTGCTACCATGCCTGGCTGATTTTTGATTTATTGTAGAGGTGAGGTCTTGCTGCCCAGGCGGGTCTCGAACCCTCGGGCTCAGGCAATCCACTCACTTCAGTCTCCCAAAGGCACGGGGTTACAGGCTGAGCCACCAAGTCCGGCTCTTTCTTTATTTTCTTTCAAGAGTGTTTTAGTTTTAGGTGTACAGATCTTTTATATACTTTAATTTATCCCTAAGTATTCTTGGTTTTGTGTGCTGTTGTAATAGTGTTTTTGAAAATTACAACTTGTTCATGGTTAGTGTATGCAAATACAATGGGCTTTTTGCATATTAACTTTCAATTCTGTAATTTGCTCTTTTTCAAATAAATTTTTATCATTTAAACCATTTTATTTATTTATTTGTTTTTTGTTTGTTTATTTATTTATTGAGTTGGAGTCTCACTCTTTCGCTCAGACTGGAGTGCCGTGGCACACTCACCAGCTGCTCCAGCGTCGACTGCTGGGCTCTCGTGATCCTTCCATCTCAGTCTTCGAAGTAGCCAGAACTACAGGTGCATGCTACCATACCCAGATAGTTCTCTATTTATTGTAGACACAAGTTCTCGCCAAGTTGCTGGGGTTGGTCTCAAGCCCATGGGCTCAGGCAATCCACTCACTTCAGCCTCCCAAAGTGCTGGGATTACATAATTGGTCTTAATTCACTTAGTTCTACTTGCTGTTTGTGAGTTTCCTTAGACTTTTCTGTAGACTTGATTATGTTTTTTGAAAATAAAGACAATTTTATTGTTTTTTTTTCTTTTTACATTTAGCGTGGCTTTTACTATTTTCCTTGTTTTCATCAGTTGGCTAGAACCTTAATCCAGTGTTGACTAGAAATGTTTTGATTGAATATTCTTGGTCTTGTTCTTGACCTTACTGGGAAAACACTCAGTTTGTTTGTTAATCATTAAGTGTAATACTAGCTATACGTTTTTAATACATATTTTTCTCAAGTTGAGGAAGTACCTTCATTTTTCATCATTTGCTAAAATTTTACTGTAAGTGGGTGTGAAATTTTAGGAAATGCTTTATTTATTAAGTATATCTTTCTAAAGTCTTTATTATGAAACAATATATATTTTTTATTGTCAAACAACTTTCTTTACCTGGCATAAGCTCCATTTATCATGAGGTATTATAAGTTAAAAATATTGGTGGACATACCTTGCTCAAATTATGCTAAATATTTTGACATTTATGTTCATTAGGGTATTTTTTTAACAATGTGTTAATATGACGGACACATCATAGTTCTACATATTTATGGAGTGGATGTGGTATTTTGATATAAAGATATCAAGTATAATGATCAAACTAGGGTAAATTGGTTTTCCATCACCCAAAGCATGTATCATTTCTTTGTGTTAGGAAAATTTGAATTCTACTCTTTAAGTTATTTTGAAATATACAATGAATTATTGATAACTATAGTTCCTCTGTTGTGCTATTGATCAAACACTAGATCTGAATTTTTTGATTGAACTCTTTTTGTAGCCATTAACCATCTCCTCTTTATACTTCCTTCTCCTCTAACTTTTCAAGCCCTTGGACCATCACTGGATGGTTTGTCTTCATGAGTTCCTTGAAAAAAAATTTTTTGGAGAGTGTTCTGGTAAGATTATGATGGCATAGGTGGATTTGTGATACTCTCCGAACGTGAGTTCCCAAAAAGACTCTTACTTTTCTTCCTGCAGCCCCCTGCCCACCGCTAGCCACACTGGTATGAGACCTGGTCCCATGCAGGGCCAGATATTGTGGCCCCTGGGCTGCTGCTCCACTATATGTGACTCCCACTTGTGTGCAGGAGTCCCAGGACTTGGCTCCCTTCCTGGCTACATTATCTCACCCAGCACTCAGCACCAAGCTGCCAGTCACCCAGGGAGGCTCTGGGCACACACCCCTCAGAGATACTGGTCCCATTTCCAGCTGAAGTACCCTGTGAGGGACCCAGGGCCACGGCCTGCCCTTTGGAGCTGTGGAGCTCTGGTGCCCTGGGCCCACCCTGGCTGAGGCACTCAGTGCATGAACCCAAGCTTGTGTATGGGAACAGAATCCCAAACTTGTGTAAGGTGCTGATCAGAGGCTTCCAGCTCCAGAGGAGGGAATGCCAGACCCTCTCCTCCACCCCAGCCTGCTGGTGACAACCTGGATCCAGCACCCAGCTATGCAGCTGATCCCTGGTGCCTCTCACCCAGAGACCCAGACAAGCAGAGACAGAAGATCCCCGAAAGTGAAGCTGCCACCTTGGCCATTCTCCAGGCAGATATGCATTGCCCTGCCCACCTATCAGAGCCTCCACCTCGGTTCCTCAGGTAACATCATTAAACAGGGGACAAAACCCCTCCCCTACACTTGAACAGACAGAGACAACTAAGCCTCGCAGACTTCCCAGACAGCAGGCTAGCTGCCTGCAACAAAAACAAAGGGGAGAGTCTGGAGATCAGAGCTGAAGTGACTTAGACACTCAGGAAAGATTCCAGAGATAGTCTGATCTCTTATTTTGACTTTTGATTTTATCATTCTGACTATTTTTTGCTCACTTTTGTTTGCTTTATGACTTACACTATGTGTTTCATGATTTTATTGGTCTGTCCCTGTGTAGCTACCAGTATTCCTTGGGAAATTTTCCTTCTGTGTTTTTTTCACTTCTCTCCGGCCTTGTGTCTCTTTTTCACCTGATAGTTGGCATGTATGTCTGTTTTCCCTCTCACTCTTCTCTCTTTCTAACTTCCTATTGACGCCCTCCATCCTCCATTATTTTCCTCTTTTGTACCTCCTTTTGATCCAAGGACCAAACCTACATACTGCTGCACAGACAGACTGTAAGGCAGTGGGAAACAGGTTCCAGTATTCTCATACAGCTGTTGGAGGATGCTGGAATCAGCATGTAGATTCTGAATCACAGCATTCCCTGAATTAAACCTCAGAATTGCAAAAAGTACAGCCCACAGCCCACACTCCAACCTCAAAAGTGAACAAAGCCAGAGGACCCTCATAAGGAAGAAGAGGAGATGGCACAAGCGAAGCAAAAGGAACCCACCTTCCCTGAAAAACAAAATTAAAGAAGGGGAAGGAAAGGGGGAAAGAGAGAAAATTCTACACAAATGAAGAAAAACCAAAAGAAGAATATGGGTCTCTCCCAGAACACTGGGAGGGCAGACACTGAGAAAACTGACTTTGGAATGCAAACAATGAAGAGCCCCCAGAATGACTGACCTCAAACTACAAACCTAGATATCAAGACATTAATGAAAAGATTAAAAAGAATTGAGAAGAGACAAGAAGAAAGTAAGAAGGAGCTGACATCTGAGATAACAGTAATCAAGAATACTGTGAATTAAATAAATAACAAAGTGATAAGCATTGAAAGCAGAATTACCCAAACAGAAGAAAGAATCTCAGAGCTTGAGGACCAAAATATAGAACTAACCCCAACTCTTAAAAACACAGAAAACAAGCTCAAAAAGACAGAACAAAACCTTCAAGAGATGAGCGATTACTTCAAGAGATTGGATCTAAGAGTAATTGGCCTTCCTGAGGCAGAAAGAGAGATATAGACCACACTGGAACAAATGTCCATGAGATCATTCAAGAAAACTTTCCTTATCTAATCTGTGATGCAAAAATTCAAACACAAGAGATTCAGAGAACCCCCGCAAGACACCAAAGAGAAGATCAACTCCTAGAAACATAATAATTTGCCTAAAAAAAGTAGGCATAAAAGAAAAAATCCTAAAGGCAGCAAGAGAAAAAGGCCAGATCATCTACCAGGGAAAACCAATTACAATAGCAGCAGATTTATCTACAGAAACCCTGCAGGCTAGGAGAACTTGGAGCCCTATCTTCAAAGTCCTAAAAGATAAATAATTTCAACCAAGAATAACCTACCCAGCCAGGTTAAGCTTCATCAGTGAGGGAGAATTAAAATCTTTCCCAGATATCCGATTCCTAAGAACTTATGCTGCCACCAAACCATCTCTACATGAAACATTTAAGAAAATACTAAACACAGAAGAAAAGGGGGAAAAAAGAACAACGTTCTTCACAAGAGTACAGAAAAAAGAATATAATACACATGATACAATTCCAAAACCAAAAGAAAGCCAAAAAGCAAGTGGAAGAACAACTCTATAAGAACTCTATGATAGGGATAAACTCTCACATTTCAATAATTGGCCTGAATGTGAATGGACTAAATGCACCATTGAAAAGACATAGAATGGCAAAATGGATAAAATATCTCCAGGCAACAATATACTGCCTTCAAGAGATCCATCTCACTAGAAAGGACATGCACAAACTCAAAGTAAGAGGATGGAAACAAATTTTCAGGTGAATGGAACAGAAAAGAAAGGAGGAGTCATGATCCTAATTTCAGACAAAATACCATTTAAGTTACCAAAAATTTAAAAAGATACAGAGGGCTACTACATAATGATAAAAGGTACATTCCATCAACAAGAAATATCTATCCTAAACATATATGCACCTAACATAGGTGTGCCAACTTTCATAAAACAACTTCTAGGAAAACTAAAGAAAGATATTGACTCTAACACCATCATAACTGGGGACTTTAATACCCCACTCACAACCCTGCAGAGATCATCAGGACAAAAAATCAGCAATGAGATCTGGAACCTCAATGTGACTCTGGACCAAATTGACTTGATTGATACCTACAGGACACTCCATCCAAAGACCACAGAATACACATTCTACTGATCACCTTATGGAACGTACTCTAAGATTGACCACATAATTGGCCATAAATCAAGCATAAGCAAATTTAAAAGGACCAAAATTTAACATGCCCCTTCTCGGAACACAGTGGACTAAAAATAAACATTAACACCAACAAGTTCCCCCCAAAACCCACAAAGGCATGGACAGTAAACAGTATGATGCTAAACAACTCCTGGGTCAATGATGAAATCAAAACAGAGATCAAAAGATACCTGGAAACGATGAAAATGAACAAACATCTTACCAAAATCACTGGGATGCCATGAAAGCTGTAGTAAGAGGGGAATTTATATCCCTACAAACACACATGAAGAAAATGGAAGAAACACAAATTAACAACCTAACAAGCCACCTAAGGATGCTGGAAAGCAAGACCACAAAAACCCTAATTTCAGCAGAAGAATCCAGATCACCAAAATAAAAGCCCAGATCCAGGACATAGAAGACAAAAAGACAGTACAAAAAATTAATGAAACATAAAGCTGGTTCTTTGAAAGGATAAATAAAAACAATGGTCCACTGGCTAAACTGACCAAGAAAAAGAGAGAGAAAACCCAAATAAGCACAATCAAAGACACAAAAGATAAAGTCAATAGCCACAAAAAAATGAAATACCTTGGCATCTTCCTAACCAGAGACGTGAAAGACCTTTACTATGAAAACTACAAAACTCTGCTCAAAGAAATCAAAGATGACACAAACAATTGGATAAATATGCCATGCTCACGAATTTTAAGAATCAACATTTTGAAGATGTTCATCCTGCCTAAGGCAATCTACAGATTCAATGCAATACCTATCAAATTACCAGCAACATTCTTCTCAGACCTAGAAAAAATAACACAGGAATTCATACAGAAACACAAACGAACAAGAATAACCAGAACAATTCTCAGCAAAAAAAAACAAAGCAGGTGGTATCACATCACCAGACTTCAAACATTACTATTTGAGATTCCAGAAGCAAAACCTCAATTTCTCAATCAACTCATCTTCAACAAAGCATCCACTACCTACCACTGGGGAGAGGAGAACCTATTCAGTAAATGGTGCTGCAAAAACTGGCTGACCACATGCAGAAGATTGAAACAGGACCCCTGTCTATCCCCATACACAAAAATTAACTCCAAGTGGACCAAAGACCTAAATGTGAAACCTCAAACCAAAAGAACCTTAGAAAATGAAGGACATACCCTCATGGAAATTGGAACTGGCATCCAATTCCTGAACGAAACTTGAAACCCACAGGCCATAAGAGATAAGATAGACAAGTGGGACCTCATTAAATTAACAAGCTTCTGCAAGCCAAAGAAGCCATCAAGAGAGCAGGGAGACAGCCTACAGATTGGGAAAAAGTATTTTCCAACTCCAGGTCTGACAAAGGCTTAACATCTTGGATCTACAAGGAACTCAAATGTGCTGCAAAGAAAAAAACAAACAACCCCATTATAAAATGGGCAAAAGATATGAGCAGACACTTCACAAAGGAAGACATCCGAGCAGCCAACAGACACATGAAGAAATGTTCAACCTCACTAATCATCAGGGAGATGCAAATCAAAACCACACTGAGATACCACCTAAACCTAGTCAGAATGGCAATTATCAACAAGTCAAAAAATAACAGCTGCTGGAGAGGGTGTGGTGAAAAGGGAACATTTCTACACTGTTGGTGGGAGTGTAAACTAGCACAACCTCTGTGGAAAGCATTTTGGCATTTTCTAAAAGCTGTAAATACCAACCTCCCATATGACCCTGCAATCCCCCTACTGGGAATATATCCTGAAGAACTCAAATCACTCTATCAATAAGATACCTGCACACAAATGTTTATCGCAGCATTTTTCACAATATCAAGAACCTGGAAGCAACCATGCTGCCCATTAAAAGAGGACTGGATTTTTTAAAATGTGGT
>NW_007253974.1:0-2008 GCF_000164805.1 Carlito syrichta
AGCTCTCTAGCTAGTTAGCTGACTTAACTAGCTGACTTAAAGAGCTACGTAGCTGACATAACTCGCAGACTTATATAGCTAGATTCCTAGGTTACTTAACTAGCAGCAATAACCAGCTAGCCAGATGGCTAGTCATCTGTTTTATCTAGCTTTTTAACTAGCTAACCAGCTGGATAGTCAACAGAATTAACCATCTGACTTGACTAACTAGGCAGCAGGTTGCCAGCTGACTTAACTAGCTGACTTAACCAGCTAGTCAGCTGGTTAGCCAGGTGACTTAACTAGCTGGATACCTATCTAGCCAGCTGGCTAGCCAACTGACTTACCTAGCTGACTTAAGATGGCAAGCTGGCAAGCCAGTTCACTTAACTAGCTAGATACCTACATAGCCTGTAGGCTAGCTAGCTACCTGCCTAGCCAGCTGGCTAGACAGCTGACTGAATTAATTGAGTTAACTAACTAGCCAGTTGGCTAGCCAGCTGACTTAACATGCTGAGATAACGAACTAGCTAGGTAGCTATCTAGCTGACTTAAATAACTAGCTACATACATTGCCAGTTGGCTAGCCAGCTCTCTTAACCAGCTGAATTAACCAGCTATCCAGCTGGCTAGCCAACTGACTTTACTAACTCGCTACCTAGCTAGCTGTTTGGCTAACAAGCTGATTAACTAGCTGAGTTAACTAGCTAGCTACCTAGCTAGCTATCCATCTAGCCAGCTGACTTAACTACCTAGCTACCTAGCTAGATAGCTGGTAAGCCAGCTGACTTAGCTAGCTGACTTAACAAGCTAGCCACCTGGAAAGCCAGCTGACTTAATAGATAGCCACCATCATTGGCAGCTGGCTAGCCAGCTGATTTAACTAATTACTTAACCATCTAGCCAGCTGACTTAACTAGCTGACTTAACTAGCTAGCTACCTAGTTCTCCAGCTGAGATAACTAGCTGATTTAATTAGCTAGCTACATTGCTAGCCAGCTGGTGGGTCAGCTGACTTAACTATCTGACTTAATTAGTTAGCCAGCTAGATGACCAGATGAATTAACTAGCTGACTTAACCAGCTAGGCAGCTAACTAGTCAGCTGACTTAACTAGCTAGTTACCTAGCCAGTCAGCTAGGAAGTCAGCTGAATTATGTAGCTGACTTAACTGTCTAGCCAGCTGGTTAGTCAGCTGGCTTAACTAGCTTACTACTTAACCATTCAACTGGTTAGCCATCTGACTTAACTAGTTGACTTAATAAGGTAACCAGCTGTTTAGCAGGCTGACTTATCTGCCTAACTGACTAGCTAGTCAGCTGGATAGCAGCTGAATTAACTAGCTAGCTACGTATGTAGCCAGCTCTTTTGCCAGCTGACTTAATTACCTACCTACCTACCTAGCTATCCAGTTTGCTAGTGAGTTGACTTAACAAGGTTACTTGACTGGCTAGCCGGTTGATTTAATTAGCTAGCTACACAGCTAGGCCTCTGGCTAGCCAGCTGAGTTAACTCGCTTACTCAACTAGCAAGCAAGCTGACTTAACTAGCTGAATTAGCAAGGTAGCTACCTAGATAGCAAGCTGGCTTAGCTAGCTGGCTCAAATAGCTAGCTCCTTAGCTAGCTATCTAGCTAGCCAACTTACTTAACTAGCTGACTTAACTAGCTAGCTAGCTGACATAACTAGCCATCTTATATTGCTAGCTTCCTAGCCAGCCAGCTGAATTAACTAGCTGAAATAACTAGCTAGCCAAATGGAAAGCCATCTGACATGACTAACTTTTTAACTAGCTAACAAGCAGAATAGCCAACAGTCTTAATGAGCTTTCTTAACTAGCTAGCCAGCTGGTTGCCAGCTGACTACTAGCTGACTTAAACAGCTAGTCAGCTGCCTAGCCAGCTGGCTTAACTAGCTGGCTCCCTATCTAGACAGTTTGCTAGACACCTGAATTACCTAGCTGACTTAAGCTAGCAATCTGGGGTAGCTGGGCTCACTGAACTAGCCAGCTACCTACTTAGCCAGCATGCT
>NW_007253974.1:2767-5226 GCF_000164805.1 Carlito syrichta
AGCTAATTGCCTGACTTAACTTGCTGACTTAACCCATTAGCTAACTAGCTAGTTAGCTGTTTTAACCAGCTTACTCAATTAGAAAGCTGACTCAAGTAGCTGAATTAGCTTGGTGACTTAAGTACTTAAGTAGCTGACTTAACTGGGTGATGTATCTATTTAGCTAGTTGACTTAAATACCTGAATTAAATAGTTAGCAAACTATTTAACTAGCTGAATAACTAGCTGACTTAACTAATTAGATAAAACTTTAGGTAGCAGACTTAAGTAGCTGACTTAAATATTTAGCTAACTAGTAAGCTATTTGACTTAGCTAGCTGACTTAGCTAGCTTGCTGGTTAGCTAGCTGACTTAGCAAGCTGACTTAACTAGTTGGCTAATGAGATAGCTAGCTGACCTAACGAGTTGGTTAATGAGTTGCCTACCTGTTTTAACTAGTTGGTAAATGAATTAACTAGCTTACTTAACTAGTTGTTTAACGAGTTAGCTAGGTGTCTTAACTTGTTGATTGACGAGTGGACAGAATAGTTAGCTGTTTTAACACATTGACTGACTACATGACAGACTTGTTAGCTGGCTTATCAAGTCGGCCGACTAGTCGGAAGGCTAGTTAGCTGGGTTAGATAGTTGACTGACGAGTTGGCACACTAGTCAGTTCTGTTAACTAGTTGGATGGCTGTTGTGCTGACCTAACTAGTCAGCTGAGTAGTAGGCCGATAAGTTAGATCACCTAACTTGCCGGCGACTAGTTAGCTGAGCCAAACTTTCGGCTGACAAGTTGACCTATTCGGCCAATTGATTTGTTGACTTAACTTGTAGGCTGGATAGGTGGCCGACCAGTTAGGTGACTAAACTAGTCAGCCGGCAAGTGAGCTGACAGGTGAGCTGATTTAACTAATTGTCTGGCTAGTGATTCAACAGGACAGCTGACTTACATGTCAGCCAGTGCGTGAGTCGACTGGTCATCTGGCTTAACTATTCTGCAGGCGACCAGTGAGCCAACTTAACTAGTTGACTGGTGAGTGAGGCAACAGGCAAGCTGCCTTAACTAGTGAGCTGGCAAGCAAGCCAATTGGTGAACTGACTTAACTAGTCGGCTGGAGAGCAAGTCAACTAGTCAGCTAACCTGTTGGCCTGTGAGAGAGCCAACAAGTTAGTTGACTTGTTGGCTGGCGAGTGAGCTGACTAGTTTGCTGACCTGTTGGCAGGCCAGGGAGTTGACTAGTTAGCTGACCTGATGGAAAGCAAGTGATCCCACTAGTTAGATGACCAGCTAGCTGAATTTCTATCCAACTAATTAGCTAAGTAACTAGCACGTTTGGTAACTGGCTTAAATAGCTAGCTGACTAGATAACTGGCTATGTAGCTGATATAACCGGATACCAAAAATGCTATCTAGCTGACTTGCTAGCTGACTCAACTAGCTAGCTAACTGGCTAGTTAGCTGGATAGCTGACTTAACTATCAAGTTGAACAGCGAACTAGCTGAGTAGCAAGCTGAATAGCTACCAGACAACTATCTGCTAAATAGCTAGCTGACTTGCTAGCTAATTTAATAGCTAGCTGGATAGCTAGCTGACTTAAGTACCTGACTAGTAAGTTAAATGGATTGCTGGCTAGCCAGCTGACTTAACTAGCTAGTCGAATGTTTGGCTACACTGCTAGTGATCTGGCTTAACTAGCTAGCTATGTGACTGGCTCGCTGGCTAGGGATCCAGCTAGCCAGCAAGTGGGATGGCGAGCTGGCTAGCCAACTGGCTAAGTTAGGCAGCCTGCTGACTGGAAAGTCAGATAGTCAGCCGGCTTAACTAGCCAGACACCCTGCAGGTCAGCCAGCTAGCCAATCAGCTTAATTAGCTTGCAATCTACCTGACAAGGCTGCTAACCAGCTGGCTTAACTTGCCAGCCACCTAGCTAGCTGGTCAGATAACTAGCTGACTTAACTAGCAGACTTAACTAGGTAGTCATCCATCTAGCCACCTGGCTTAACTAACTAGTCACCTAGCTAAACAGTTGTCTAGCCAGCTCACTTAAATCACTGATTTAACTAGGTAGCTAGATGGCTAGCCAGCTGAATTAGAAAGCTAGCTACATAACTAGCCATGTGGCTAGCCAGCAGACTTATCTAGCTGACTTAACCAGGAAGCCAGCTGGCTAGTCAGCTGATTAAAGTAGCAAACTACCTAGCTAGCCAGTTGGCTAACCACTTGAATAAATTCACTGACTTAACCAGCTAGCCAGCTGATTAGCCAGCTGACTCAACTAGATAATATAACAATTTAGACAGCTGACTAGCAAGCTGACATAACTAGCTGACAACACTAGCTAGCCTGCTGGCTAGCCAGCTGTCTTATCTAGCTAGCTACCTAGCTAGCCAGCTGGGAAGCCAGATGAATTTAACTAGCTTACTTAAATAGCTAGCCCAACTGGCTAGCAAACTGACTTAACCAGTTAGCTAA
>NW_007253975.1:0-6392 GCF_000164805.1 Carlito syrichta
GTTTAGTCCATTCACATTCAGACTAATTATTGAAATGTGAGAGTTCATCCCTATCATGGAGTTCTTATTGAGTTATTGTTCTTCCACTTGGTTTTTCTTTTTTTTTTTTTTTTTGTCTTTCTTTTGCTTTTGGGGTTGGTTCGTGTATATTTTATTCTTTTCCCTGTACTCTTGTGAAGAACGTTGTTCTTTTTTCCTTTTCTTCTGTGTTTAGTACTTTCTTAAGTGTTTCATGTAGAGATGGTTTTGTGGCTGCATAACTTCTTAGGGATTGGATTTCTGGGAAAGATTTTAATTCTCCCTCACTGATGAAGCTTAACTTGGCTGGGTAGGTTATTCTTGGTTGAAATTGTTTATCCTTTAGGACTTTGAAGATAGGGCTTCAAGCTCTCCTAGCCTGCAGGGTTTCTGCAGATAAATCTGCTGCTATTCTGATTGGTCTTCCATGGTGGGTGATCTGGACTTTTTCTCTTGCTGCCTTTAGGATTTTTTCTTTTGTGCCTACTTTATTTAGGCGAATTATTATGTGTCTAGGAGTTGATCTTCTCATTTGTTGTCTTGCGGGGGTTCTCTGAATCTCTTGTGTTTGAATTTTTGTATCACTGATTAGATAAGGGAAATTTTCTTGAATGATCTCGTGGAAAGTTTGTTCCAATGTGGTCTCTGTTTCTCTTTCTGCCTCAGGGAGTCCGATTATTCTTAGGTTAGGCCTCTTGAGGTAGTCACTCATCTCTTGAAGGTTTTGTTCTGTCTTTTTTAGCTTATTTTCTGTGTTTTTAAGAGTTTGGGTTATTTCTATATTTTGGTCCTCAAGCTCTGAGATTCTTTCTTCTGCTTGGGTAATTCTGCTTTCTATGCTTATCAATTTGTTATTTATTTCATTCACAGTATTCTTTATTACTGTTATCTCAGATATCAGCTCCTTCCTAGTTTCTTCTTGTGTCTCCTCAATTCTTTTTAATCTCTCCATTATTGTTTTGATATCTACATTTGCATTTTGAGACCCTTCATTCTGGGGACTTTTCATTGTTTGTATTCCAAAGTCAGTTTCTCAGTGTCTGCTCCTCCCAGCCGTCTGGGAGAGACCCATACTCTTCTTTTGGTTTTTCTTCATTTCTGTAGATTTTCCTCCCTCTACCCCTTTCCCTCCCCCTCTTCAATTCTGTTTTTGAGGGAAGGTGGGGTTGCTTTTATTTCTCTTCTGCAATGACCTGTTCTTCCTTATGAAGGTCTTCTGGTTTTGTTCACTTTTCCCTCTGCTTTACAATCTGTCTATTCAGCAGTTTGAAGTCTTGGTCCCTAGATTTAAAAAGGGGGCATATAGAAGAGGAAAATAATGGAGGAAGGGGGGGTCAATAGGGAGTTAGAAAGAGAGAAGCGCGAGAGGGAAAACAGATATACATACCATCTATCAGGTGAGAACGAGACACAGGGCTGGGAAGAGGTGAAGAAAGACACGTGAGAAAGAGTACTGATAGCTACATAGTACTAAAGAGTACTGAAGCAACACAGAAACAGGGCAATAAAATCGAGAAACAGTGTAAGTCAGAAGGTAAACAACAAACGTGATCTAAACCAACAGTTACAATGATAAAATCATAAGTCAAAATGAGCGAAAGAGAGAAGTGCGAGAGGGATAACAGATATACATACCAGCTATCAGGTGAAAAACAGTCACAGGATCGGGAAGAAGTGAAGAAAGACACGTAAGAAAGATTCCCTAAGGAGTACTGATAGCTACACAGACACAGGTCAATAAAATCGAGAAACAGTGTAGGTCAGAAGGTCAACACAGACGTGATCTAAACTACAGTTACATGATAAAATCATAAGTCAAATTAAGCGAAAGGGAGAAGTGCAAGAGGGAAAACAGATATACATACCAACTATCAGGTGAGAGAGAGACACAGGGCTGGGAAGAAGTGAAAAAAGACAGGTAAGAAAGATTCCCTAAAGAATACTGATAGCTAAACAGAGACAGGGCAAAAAAATCAAGAAACAGTATAAGTCAGAAGGTAAACACCAAACGTAATCTAGACCAACAGTTTCAATGATAAAATCATAAGTCAAAATAAGCGATCAGACTAGAGTCACTTCTGTGATCTCCAATTCCCGCCTCTCCCTTTTGTTTTTCGTTGCAGCATAGGGGTGGGGCTTTGTCTCCTGTTTCACACTGTTGCCTTAGGAGCTGAGGTAAAGTTTGTTGCTAGGTGGGTGGGGCAATGGAAGTCTCTGCCTGGAGAATGGCAAGGCAGTTTAAGCAGATCTGTTTTTCTCTGCTTGTCTGGGTCCTCTGGCTTGGGGTCTCACGCTGAGTGCCTCAGCCAGGGTGGACCCGGAGTTTCAGAGCTCCAAAGTTCCAAAAGGCAGGCTGTAAATGACGAGAGTGGTGCTGGGACCCTACAGAGTATTCAGCCAGTAATGGAACTGGTGTCTCTGAGGGGCGGGCGCTCAGAGCCTCCCTGTGTGACCTGCGGTGCCGGGTGCCGGGCCGGGGAGAGAGCTGGAGGGAGCAGGGACCCAAAACTTCCCCGCACGCTGCAATACCTGGCCTTAGGAAATGAGGTAAAGTTTGTTGATAGGTGGGCAATGGAAGTCTCTGCCTGGAGAACGGCAAGGCAGTTTAAGCAGGTCTGTTTTTCTCCGCTTGTCTGGATCCTCTGATTTGGGGTCTCATGCTGAGTGCCTCAGCCAGGGTGGACCTGGAGTTCCAGAGCTTCAAAGTTCTAAAGGGCAGGCTCTAAACAGTGAGAGTGGCACTGGGACCCTACAGAGGACTTCAGCCAGAAATGGAACCAGCGTCTCTGAGGGGCGGGTGCCCAGAGCCTCCCTGTGTGATCAGCGGCTTGATGTCGGGTGCCTGGGCTGGAGACAATGCAGCCGGGGAGGGATCTAGAGGGGGCTGGGACCGGAGACTTCCACACACGAGTAGAACGGCAGCAGTGGGGGGAGGGGCGCAATATCTGGCCTTGCGTGGGACTGAAGTTCCTGGGCCTGACCCCAGTGTGGTTGGTGGTGGGCTGGGGGATGGGGGTAGCGAAGTGATAGCCTTTTTGGGAACTCACGTTCAGAGAATCTCACCAGTTCACCTATGCCGTCGCCATCTTGCCCCGTCTCCCCGTGTGCATTTTCAGTTTTGGTTTGAAGACCCTTTTAGAACATGTAGTTAAACTTGGGGATACACCTCATCAACAAGGGCACCTGCTTAATAAACATTTGTATACCTAACCCTGAATTTTACCCCACATCTTAAAAAAAAGAACATGTAGTTAAAATTAAATATAATATGATTCTGCCTTTTAAATATCACCAGTTTTAAAGAAAATGTCATGTAATTCAAAGAGTATAGGTTTTATAAGCAGGGTTACCATAAGAACTATATAGTATGTGGGCTGATGATTCTTATCTAACAATATCATAGACTTCAGACTGGCCAAATACAGCTGCGCCTTGGTACCTGCAGAAATTCATTGCAGGACCCCCCTCATACCAAAATCTGCGGGTGCTCATGTCCATTATATAAAATGCATATAACCTGTACACATCCTCTAGTATACTGTAAATTATCTCTGGGTTATTCATAATATTTAATACAATGTGACTGCTATATAAATGGTTGTTATACTATATTTTATGTACATTATTTTATTGTTGTATTGTTTTTATTAAAATAATTTTGATCTGCACTTGGTTGAATCATTGGATGTGAAACAAATGGATGCATTTAAAATCTCAAAAGTGTTGAATGAGTCACCAAAACTGAAACTCACTAGTCAAATCCATCAATAAAAGTTATTTTAAAAGATGGTGATAATCAATAAGGTCTGTCCTTTCAAACTGAGAATTAATCAATTTAAGGGTGTGTCCAGAAAGTCCTCACCCCTGAAAACTTCAGCCAAGAGTATGAGGACTGACACAGGAAGCATGACAAAGCCAGTTAATGCATGAAGCAACACACCAAATTCCTGCTTATGAAATGTAAGCTCCTCGCCCCAACTTTTCCTGATAAAATATGCACACAAAATTTTTTTTCAAACTTCCATGCTTGAAATTATTTTCAAAGTGATTATTATGGTTCTACATGCATAAGCTCATAAGGACTAAAACCAAAAGTAAAGGGGCATTAATCTTGCAGAGAAAACCACTAGAAGTATTTCAATCCTAAGAGAAAAACAAAAGCTGTGATAACACTGAACAACAGGGATGTGTTAACTTTAAATGGTTGTGTCTGAATTTCTGTCTAAATTCACTCTGTGATGACTACTTTTAGAAGTTTATTCCTCAAGAGAAGTGACTTGACATGTTGGCAAGTAGATTTTTCAATTACTGGGGGTGAGGCTGCCAGGAGGAGAGACTAAGATATGAGGAGTGTATCAAGTTAGTTTCATAACATTAGGAAAGCCTTAAAGCCTTTAAGAATGCCTTTCCTGGAAGAAATCCTGTCTTTGTAAAAAACAAAACAAAACAAAACAAAAAACCTAATACTAGTGAATAAGCCATTGTATTCACTTCAATTCTTTCAACAGTTTGCAGACAGAAATTCTGTGTTAATTTAAAAATAAAGAGATATGACTTTTAAAAACTGGATGCTCAATAATGACAGCATCTTGTGCATCAATGTTGGAAGCATAACTATTCCTGATAAAGAAACGGTTTCCTGTAATACATTTCCTACATTATTTCCATTATGGTGGCTGACCTGAACAATGTTTCCCCTAAAGCAGAGCTAGAGATAAGTTCTGCTTCATGCAAGAGATTGCCTTACAATCTGGCTCCACACATGCACTCTGCTGTCATCTTGATTTTGAGGATATCTTTATGCACACAGTGATATGTTAACTCAATATACAAATGTATCAACTCCAGTGTTGTCACTGTGAGCACCAGAGTTTTCTGAGTCACACTGCCTACTGCCTGGAGACATCCTCAGACTGCAAACATCACCTCCACCTAAAAACTTCCAATTCATTGTGAAGGATTACCTAGAGTTGCTCCTGTGCTTTTGTCATCTTACCTATAGAACAGAATTTAGATAAAATATTGGGCCAATTTACCATACACTAATGCATTTCACTTCACCAATTAAGTCTCATTTACTATCTTTGTTAAGTATAATGTTTAAATATTCAATTAAAAAACTCAATTACTAAAAGGCAGGACTTAAGATACATTTCCAAACTACCAGCAAGATGGCAACAGGGCATTCTGGTCTATGAAACCCTCTGCAAAGGAGAACGCAGAGGATCTCTGGCTGTCTCTCCAGGGCTGTGGATCCCAATGTTGGCAGCCTGCTCTTCATATGGAGCTCAGCCGTGGCCACCACTGGGGCATTGCAGTGGTCTGTACAACCCCTGCAGCTGCAGACACAGCAGTCGCCGTGCCACCATGGCCTCCCTGGTGGCCATAGTGCATCGTTTCACCCATGCCGGAGGCAATCCACGACTTCAGTCCTTGAAGCCCCTGCAGGCAAGATATGCTGGGATCACTGCCACTGTGATGGCCTGCTGGCCATAGGTCTCCTCCCATGTGTCCTGAAGCAGGCTTCCATCTCTGGCTTCTACCCGTCTCCTGTCTGGCTCCACCCCCTCTGGGGTGAGCAGCTGAGATAGAACCACCTCCTGGGATTCAAGGTAACAACACCAAAACGGGAGAAACAAGCTTGAAAAATAGGCACAGGCCAGGTTTGAGGTTTGAGTGGTGAACTGAGGGTAATCTGAACTGTCCTTCACAGCAGGCCAGGGGCAACTGATCCTAACTGTGAACTAATTTTACAGGTTGAAAAGACAGCCAGAAATCAGAGCTGAAAGGACACTGGACTTAAATGAAAAGTCTCAGAGTGCCTCGATTGGTTCTGTTAGTTTAATGACTTAATTCTATTCCTTCTTTTTTGTTCCTTTTTTTCTTTTCCTCTTCCTTTTCTTCTCTCTTCTCCTCTCTGTAAACCATATCTTTGTATAGAGGAACAACACACCAATAAGGTGGTTGGTTAGCTTGTATGTTAGAATCATTGTATGTTTTATTTTTTGTGTGTATGGGAGTTGGTTAGTCTGTAGCCATGGTCTGTTGTTTTTATCTGTTTCAGTTTAGGTCTCTCTCTCCATTTGTTGGTACACTCATCTGTTTCCCCCCTTACACCTCTCTCTCCCCATCCCCCTTTCCCCCCCACTGTCTGCTCCATTCTCTTCCCTCTGCTAACCACATTTTATTTCAGGGAGTAAACTTACAGCACCATTGCACGGACAGATTCCAAGGCAGTGGGAAGTAGGTTTCAGATTATCCATACACCCGTTGGCAAATATCAGGACCTGCAGATAGATTTTGAATCACAGCTCCACCCTTAAGTAAATCTCAAAACTGCAAAAAGGACCACCCCAACCTACAGTGCAACTCCA
>NW_007253975.1:6473-10110 GCF_000164805.1 Carlito syrichta
AGGTCTCACACAGATCCCTGGGAGATCAGACACTGAGAAAACAGATTCCGGAACACAAACAATGAAGAGCCCCCAGAATGATTGGTCACCTACAACAAACACAAACATCAAGACATTAATAGAGAGAATTTAAAAAATCGAGGGGAGACAAGAGGAGGATAGGAAGGAGCTGATGTCAGAAATAACAGCAGTAAAGAATACTGTGATGGAAATGAATAGCAGACTAATAAGCATGGAAAGCAGAATTAGCCAAGAAGAAGAAAGAATCTCAGAGATCAAAGACCAAAACACAGAACTAACCCAAACTGTCAAAAGCATAGAAAAGAAGCTCAAAAAGACAGAACAAAACCTTCAAGAGATGAATGATCCCTTCAAGAGACCGAACCTAAGAGTAATTGTCCTCCCTGAGGCAGAGAGAGAAACAGAGGCCACACTGGAACAAACATTTCATGAAATCATTCAAGAAAACTTTCCTAATCTCATTAAGGATGAAAAAATTCAAGCACAAGAGATTCAGAGAACCCCTGCAAGACAACAAATGAGAAGACCAACTCCCAGACATATAATAATTCAACTAAACAAAGTAGGTATAAAAGAAAAAATCCCAAAGGCTGCAAGAGAAAAAGGTCAGATGATGTACCAGGGAAGACCAATTAGAATAGCAGCAGATTTATCTACAGAAACCCTCCAGGCTAGGAGAGCTTGGAGCCCTATCTTCAAAGTACTAAAAGATAAAAAATTTCAACCAAGAATAACCTACCCAGCCAAGCTAAGCTCCATCAGTGAGGGAAAATTGAAATCTTTCCCAGATATCCAATCCCTAAGAACCTATACAGCCACAAGACCACCTCTATAAGAAACACTTAAGAAAGTATTGAACACAGAAGAAAAGGAAAAAAGAACAATGTTCTTCACAAGAGTACAGGCAAAAGATTAAAAACACACATGATCCAACTCTAAAACCAAAAGAAAGACAACACACAAACAGGAAGAGCAACAACTCTGCAAGAGCATTATGATAGGGATAAACTCTCACATTTCAATAATTAGTTTGAATGTGAATGGACTAAATGCACCACTGAAAAGACATAGAATGGCAAAATGGATAAAATATCACCAGGAAACACTCTATTGCCTTCAAGAGACTCACCTCACTAGAAAGGACACTCACAGACTCAAAGTAAGAGGATGGGAAACAAATTTTCAGGTAAATGGAACACAAAAGAAAGGCGGAGTCATGATCTTAATCTCAGGCAAAATACCCTTTAAGCTATCAAAAATTAAAAAAGATACAGAATGCCACTACATAATTGTAAAAGTTTCAATCCATCAACAAGAAATTTCCATCCTAAACATATATGCACCAAACATAGGAACACCAACTTTCATAAAGCAGCTCCTAGGTAAACTAAAAAAAGATGTCAACTCCAATACCATCATAGCTGGGGACTTTAATACCCCACTCACAACCCTAGACAGATCATCAGGACAAAAATAAGCAATGAGATCCAAAATCTCAATGCAACTCTTGATCAAATGGACTTAATTGATACCTACAGAACCCTCCATCCAAAGACTATAGAATACACATTCTACTCATCACTGCATGGAACATACTCTAAGATCAACCACATACTTGGCCATAAATCAAGCATAAACAAATTTAAAAGGACTGAAATTTTACCATGCACCTTCTCAGATCACAGTGGAATAAAAATAATCATTAAGACCAACAAGGTCCCCCCAAAACCCACAAAGACATTGATACTAAACAGCATGATGCCAAACAACTCCTGGATCCATGATGAAATCAAAACAGAGATTAAAAGATACCTAGAAACAAATGAAAATGAAGAAACATCTTACCAAAATCTCTGGGATGCCATGAAATCTGTAGTAATAGGGGAATTTATATCCCTACAAATGCACATGAAGAAAATGGAAGGATCACAAATAAAGAGCCTAAGAAGTCACCTAAAAAAGCTGGAAAAGCAAGACCACAAAAACCCTAATTTCAGCAGAAGAATCCAGATCACCAAAATAAAAGTCCAAATCCAGGACATAGAAGACAAAAAGATAATACAAAAAATCAATGAAACAAAAAGCTGGTTCTTTGAAAGGATAAACAAGATCAATGGTACCCTAGCTAAACTGACCAAAAAAAAGAGAGAAAAAGCCCAAATAAACACAATCAGAAACACAAAAGATGAAGTCACATCTGATCCTGAAGAAATACAAAAGATCATTAGAGACTACTATGTACACTTCTATGGAAACAAACTTGAAAACCTTTTGGAAATGGAGGACTTTCTGTCATCACACAACCTACCTAGGTTGAAACAAGAAGAGATTGAGACCCTAAATAGACCAATAACAATCAAGGAAATTGACTGCATAATAAGAAAACTAGCTACAAAAAAAATCCCTGGACCAGATGGTTTTCCAGCAGAATTCTACTAGACATTTAAGGAGGAGCTTATACCAATCCTACTGAAGGTATTTCAGGCAATTGAGAAAGATGGAACTCTCACCAAATCATTTTACGAAGCTACCATCACATTGATACCCAAGCCAGGTAAAGACCCAACAAAGAAAGAACTGTAGGCCAATATCTTTGATGAACATAGATGCTAAAATTCTCAACAAGATCCTAGCGAACCGGATTCAACAACACATCTCAAAAATCATCCATCATGATCAAGTGAGCTTCATTCCTGGGATGCAAGGCTGGTTCAACATTCGTAAAACCATAAATGTAATTAAATACATCAACAGATGTCAAAACAAAAACCACATGATCATATCATTAGATGCAGAAAAAGCTTTTGATAAAATCCAGCACCCCTTCTTGATAAAAACCCTTGAACATCTAGGCATACGGGGAACATACCTCAAAATAGTAAAAGCCATCTACGAGAAACCCACAGCCAGTATACTCCTAAATGGACAAAAATTGGAACCAATTCCCCTGAAAACTGTAACTAGACAAGGATGCCCACTCTCACCCCTCCTGTTCAACATAGTATTGGAAGTCCTGGCTAGAGCAATCAGAGAAGAGGAGGCAATCAGGGGTATTCAAATAGGAAAAGAGGAAGTCAAGTTATCTCTCTTTGCAGATGATATGATTGTGTACCTTGAAAACCCAAGAGAATCTGTCAAAAGCCTCCTTACACTGATAAAGGCTTTTGGCAGAGTCTCAAGATACAAAATAAATGTACAAAAGACAATCACATTTCTCTACATCAATAATAAACAAACAGAAACCGAAATAAAAAACATAATTCCATTCACAATAGCCACAAAAAAAATGAAATACCTTGGCATCTTCCTAACCAGAGATGTGAAAGACCTTTACAATGAAAATAACATAACACTGCTCAAAGAAATCAAAGATGACACAAACAAGTAAAAAATATACCATGCTCATGGATTGGAAGAATCAACATTGTGAAGATGTCTGTCTTACCTAAGGCAATCTACAGATTCAATGCAATACCCATCAAATTACGAAAAAACATTCTTCTCAGACCTGGAAAAAACAACACAGGAATTCATATGGAAACACAACATCAAGAATAGCCAGAACAATCCTCAGCAAAAAAAAACAAAGCAGAGGTATCACATTACCAGACTTCAA
>NW_007253975.1:10276-60149 GCF_000164805.1 Carlito syrichta
CAGAGACCTAAATGTAAAACCTCAAACCATAAGAACCTTAGAAAATGAAGGAAATACCCTCATGGAAATCAGAACTGGCATCCAATTCCTGAACAAAACCTGAAACTCACAGGTCATAAGAGAGAAGATAGACAAGTGGGACCTCATTAAACTGACAAGTTTCTGCAAAGCCAAAGAAACCATCAAGAGAGCAGGGAGACAGCCTAGAGACTGGGAAAAAGTATTTGCCAACTCCAGGTCTGACAAAGTCTTAACATCCTGGATCTACAAGGAACTCAAACATGCTGAAAAGAAAAAAACAAAAAAACCCCATTATAAAATGGGCAAAAGATATGAAGAGACACTTCACAAAAGAAGACATCCAAGCAGCCAACAGACACATGAAGAAATGCTCAACCTCACTAATCATCAGGGAGATGCAAATCAAAACCACACTGAGATACCACCCAACTCCAGTCAGAATGGCAATTATCAACAACTCAAAAAATAACAGCTGCTGGAGAGATTGTGGTGAAAAGGGAACACATCTACACTGTTGGTGGGAGTGTAAACTAGTGTAACCTCTGTGGAAAGCAGTGTGGCGATTCCTAAAAGCTCTAAAAATCAACCTTCCGTATGACCCTGCAATCCCCTTACTGGATTCCCCTTACTGGGAATATACCCTGAAGACCTCAAATCATTCTATAAAAAAGATACCTGCACACGTATGTTTATCACAGCGTTGTTTACAATAGCTAGAACCTGGAAACAACCATGCTGCCCATCAAAAGAGGATTGGATTAAAAAAATGTGGTACATATACATGATTGAATACTACACAGCCATAAAAAAGAACAAAATCACGAATTTTGCAGCAACCTGGATGGAACTAGAGTCTATAATACTGAGTGACCTCTCATAGAAACAAAGATCCGAGTATCACATGTTCTCACTCATATAATGGACCTTGAACATCCAATGTAATACTATAAGAAAATGACTGACGGTACTGGGAAACTATGGGGGGGTGGGAATGGGATTAACAGTTGCAAATATCTGTCTGGTGATGGGAAAATACCTCTTATCAACAGGGTGCCTGAATGAAACGTAATTGTACACCTAACCCTTAACTGTATCCCACAAAATCATAATAAAAAATATTGATTAAAAAAACCAAAAAAGTTAATTGGGAATTGATAAGATGGGGAAGAATGGATTGCAGTATACTATAATGAAAAGTTCAGAAGACACAGAGACATGTCAAAAGCAGATTATCAGTGAAAATACAAAAGAAACTGCAACCAGGTAAATACATTTCCATAATAACTTTTCCTTTGTTAAACCAAAATAAAATTGAAATGATTGACATTAAATATCAATCAGGATTATAGTGGACATCAGTTATAATTGATAGCTGCCAGAAATCAAGATAATTATTGGTACTATAAAAAGCTCTTTTTGTTATTTGCTTTTAGAATATCTCACAAGTCTTTCTTTATTTGAAATTTTTGCATTTATGCTAAAATAGCAAAGGTAATAATTTATATTTATAATTTCTTTATACTTCACGGTTCTTGCTTAAAATCTTTATGTCATATTTCTTCAAAAATGGAAAAAAGATTATCAAAGGCAACCAATGAACTTTAAGATAATCTAAGTTCCTGCTATACATGACAGTGTCATTTTTCACACTGTGTTATAATGTGAATTCTGCATTATTTTTCTTTTCATCACAAGTTTGTAATTGTTTCTCCTGTAAACAACAGCATAA
Organism: Carlito syrichta; assembly: GCF_000164805.1. Lineage (NCBI taxonomy): Eukaryota > Metazoa > Chordata > Mammalia > Primates > Tarsiidae > Carlito > Carlito syrichta. The sequence continues at coordinate 12,027 of NW_007253975.1, forward strand.
CTCATATTTTGATACAAATGCTGTGAATACATGGATACATGGATGACCAAAACAAATGTTTTGATAAAAAATAAAGTTTGTGGCATTCATATACTCAGCCAATACTCAAAGAGTTTGAGGAATAAAGGTTTGTGGGAATAGACACTTTTATAAGCTGTACATGTTTGATTCAGTGATTCTGACATGCAGGACTCTAAGTGAGTTGTGGGTCCCTGGGGAGCTGCATGAGTTTTTTAAGCTGGGTCTTAAACTAAGTGATATACAGTATTTATAACCACATAAATTCCCTGTATAAGGAGCAGCTCCAAAGGGGCTTACTCAAAGCGATCATATTTCATATAAGACAATATAAAATGTTTGATAGGAGTTAGGATCAAATGGTAGGCCAGATAAAGTTTTTCTGAATTATCAGTTAGAAAGGCAGAAGAATAGAAAAAATATAGAAGCAAATGGGAATAAAAATTAAAGGAAAGATGACAAGAAAAAGAGAAACGACTTCGGTTATGACCGAAGTTCTGCCCTGTCACTGAAGCATGAGACCAATTAAGTCTACATTTCAGAACATGTCCAAACATGTAGAGACCATTATTTCTAGTTTGAGAATAATGCCATTAGGTTATACACTCCCTAGTCTTCCTGGCTACTGACATGGAGCCTTGATTTGATAAAAATTTTTAACACTTGGATTACAGGTTTTTCCTCAATCCAAATCTTTCTATCAATGTTCTTGGAGATTTAGAGGTGAGCAAGATTTCTGAATTTAAAATTAAACACTCAAATTAAAACACAGGTGACAAAATTTTAAGAATTAGTGAATATTGATAAAGTCTATGTGGGTACTATTGTGTTATTCTTGAAGATTTTCTTAAAGTTTGAGATTAAATATATCCAAATAATTACTTAAATATGAATGCCTATAGCATTAAAATAAAAATGAGATTACTGATGAATCCATGGTACCTACCAAAGAGAATTTAAACTGTTTCTAATATACAGCAATAGCCATAACCTCGCTCAAGCAGCACCTGTGCATTATGAATGTGCCTGATAACGCAATTAAACAATTTCTGATAATATTTTAATTCAAATAGAAAAATTTGTGTCATCTGAGGCTGATGTGGTTTTGTACAATGTATGCACTTTTCTCTTTAAATTGTATATTTGATATCTCTCTTTTAGGTGATGTGCTCTTAGAGAATCTGTCAGTTATGACATAGAACTTAGTTAAGAAGCAGTCTCCAACTGCACATTCAAGTTGTAGAAATAATGCCATGGGATGCTGCATTAAACCTATCCAGATCTGGATTAAGACAGAACTTGCTACCCACAGTCTTTGTGACCTTGAGCAAGTTAAGCAATATCTTTAAATCTCCATTACATCATCCAGAAAATGAGGTCAAGAATAAATCTTGCATCACTATTGTGATTAGAGCTATCATATACAAAGCATTTTCATGGTTGTTCTTCAATAAATGTGAAGTGCCTTGTGATAGTGAAGTAAGCAGGGAACATGGTTGAAAGACTTACTTCTGTCATTTGAAATGATGAAGAAATGGAGCTTTGAGTAAATCATATAGTTTGACTTACCAAGTATCATCACATGTACATTACATTCCTACTAGTTTCCAGAGAATGGCAATGAAATACATTTACTAAAATTCTACTGGTGTAAATGTTCTGTTCCTTTTGTAACAAATGTAACTTCAGTTACCACATAGAGACCACACATGCCATATAACACATGAAAGGAATATTGTGGGACTTTTCTGCCCATGAATAAAGTTGATATGTGTCATTTACTAAAAATAAATAACTGATGGAATATAAGTAAACTGGCTTTCACTATCACTATGAAAACAGGAACTATAAGTAATTTTTTTAAATATATGTTTAAGTAAACTTTGAGGGAAAATACTTATGTAGGGGAAAAAAAAAAAAACATGTTCAGCAAATGCGTGCTGATTTTAGAATGTAAGCTCTTCCAGAACAGGAGTTTTGTTCCTCCAGCTCATTTCTTAGAGAAGTACCTGGTACATAGTGGGTGTTTAATAAATTATTGTCAAACAAGTGATTGATGAAGTGAGTATACCAACACCAACATACACTGTGTATTTCCATGCTGTTGCCTCTGCTAAATCTATCTCATCTAGTCTTGATTGGTATGTACTTGCTAATGAATTTTTTTAAATTGTACATTTTCCAGCATGTTTTATATTTATTAATGTTTACACAAACTACTATACTTACTATCTCAGATTAGGTATGGTTTCACTGTCTGTAGCAGTATGAAATGGAAGATGATCTTTTTCATAAATTTCTGGATGTGTTACAAGAAAATGCTTAGAAAATTACAACAGACAAATTAACAAGGTCATAATAAGATGTAATTCTGATCATCTTCATCACATCCCCTTTATCACAAGAGAATGAAAATGAAATACCTACAATCTTGAAAATAGACAACTTTGGGGGATTGCTTTCTTGAGTTAAGTAGAAGAATCCGTTTCATCAGCATATGACATTGACAAGAAGCAGTCAGGCTGTGCTTTAGAATCCTAGAACTCCAGAGATATGTTGCTGAGGAAAAATATGTACCCCATTTAGGAAAACCACTTGTCAGATTTGATGAATGGCTTAGGTCTGGATTATATAGTTCCATAAGATCCATCTTTTTATATAAATTTAACAACACTAAAAGTAGGCATTCTTATCTTCATTTTTAGGATGAAATAACAGTTTCAGACAGATAAAATAAATTCCCAAAGACCATACAGCTAATAGGTGGTAGATGTAGATAGAATTCAAGACAGGTCCGCTGCCTCTAAAGCCCATGTACTCAACCCACACTATATGGTCTTCTGTTTTAGAATTAGATAAAAATCTAACTTTGCTACTCCATATTCTAATTGTGCTTTCTACCCATCCATGTAGAAGTGCTTTCTATAAGCATTTCTATAAATCAGTAGGAATTCTCCATCCTTAGGAAAGTTCCAGCCTCCTTCCCACTGTTCAAGGGAGTAACTACGATCGGTGAGCTTCTGCAAGAAAGCAGAACATACCTGGTCAGATGTGGTCTCTTGTTGGGAGCATCCTGCCTTCCACATACACACATTGTCTACTCGTGAGTGTGGAATGATTATTGGGATAGTCTCAGCCCCTGAAGAAAAAAACTATGGTTGTTCACCTCAGGCAATCAATTTAGGAGATATTCATTAAGAAGCAGATTTTAATGATAAGCTAACTTCCCTAATATAGCTTTTAAATCATTTATGCATTTATTTCTGATTTGGAATACTGATAAAGAAGACATTCTTAGCAGAGGTTCCAGGTCTCTTTCTATATTATTCATTCACAAGGAATAAACACTGCTACTTATCTAACAACAATTATTCTGGTTCAATATCTATAATAGATTACAAATTTCCAAAGCACTACCCCAAATTTCCCAAATCCACTGACCATCTTTCCTGAATAAATATAAATGAGTTTTTATTCAACAACTATTATGTGTCAGGTATTTTTCTGGGAAGTGAAGTTGCAGATAGATGAGACACATTTCCTACGATCTCAAGGAGTGACGGCGAGATAAAATAATAGCTAAAAATTCCCATCAGGATCAGGAGTAGAGTTTATGCTAATTGCCATGGAGACACAGAAAATAAATTGTTTATTTCTGTTTAGAGAGTCGGGACAGAAAAGGACATTAAATTATTGGAGCTGAGTCTTGACGGAGAGAGAAGTCAAAGCTCACCAGAGAGGCGAGGCAACAAAAGGCAGATATCTCCGATAAAGGAAAAGATGGCCTAGCCTCCTTTTCTGCCTGTCCCTTTTGTGCTTCTGTTGTGGGGCTTCTCTTGCCCAGGCTCTCTTCAGCTGAGTCCTCCAGTTGTGTCTCTGCCTTCCAAAGATGTGGCATGTTTATCTCTGCTAACTGTGCTTCCTGTCATCATTTGCATCTAAATTCAAGCTCCTAAAACACCTTTTCCAACAACCCCAGGCTCAGATTTAGTCTTAAAGAGCTTCCCTTAACTAAAGAGAGTCTATCATGGACTGTTTCCCTAAATGGCTTCCTAGAAGCTGCTCTTTTAAAATTAATAATAATAATGAGGTTAATATTTTACTTGTTTTCATTAAATTCAAATATAGAGAGGCAGCAAATCAGATTTTTTAGCATCTAAAGTCAGTATACGAATCTATTTTATTCCTTGGAACCATTGGTGCTTCCATATAGAGGGAAGTCAAAAGCATATTTTTGACCAAAAATGAATTCCTAACTTTGAAGTGTCACAACTTCACTAACCGACATAGCAGAAATACTATTACCAGTGAGCATGACAGTCTCCATGCAAAGAGCCAGACTGGGAGGATCTACAATTGGTCTTCAGCTATAACAGGCAACTTGGCAGCAATTTGTCTGCTGGGAGTGATAAAATATACAGAGTAATTAGCTTGTCTCTAATCTGCAGATGATTTTTGTTTTTAAATTATTTAAGATTAAGTTTTATATTAGATTTCTGGACCTGAGGGCCCAGGCCTACATGTAAAAATTTTAAAGTATCATTTGTCTCAAGTCTTAAAAAGGTCTTAATACAATAAATTAAATGGTAACATTTTCAGTAATTTTAAAAGAAGATATTGTATTTAAATTTAGAAAATACCTTAAAACATAGAAAGACATTTTAAAAAATATTCTTCTTTATTAAAATGTAGTTTATGTTTAAACAATACCCCAAATCATAGATAAGTATATCAGTTTATTGTGTATACGTTTTCTTTGCATAAATCTAAGATGTTTTAATTTATCTTTGTTTCCCTATGGGATACAGGCAGTGTCACCAATAAATGTCTATCATATAGTTAGTTTTATTAATAGATATTTATTAAATAAAATCAATTATAAAGCAAGACTAACAGGCATCCCATAGTCTTATAGTGTCATTTTTTCCTAATACTCTAGTAGATGGATCTTTTACAAATTATGCAGCTAAAAATAGGTTATCTAAAATTGAAAAAACATTCTAACTTAAAAATTACTTAGAAAATATATTACTAAGCTAATGGATAAGGTTTTGTGTTTCATCAGTATGGATTGGAACTGGAGGGAAGAAAAACTTACTTATATTTGTCAAAAATCAAGTTTAAATTTATAGCTGAAACATTCTCTGGTAACACACAACTCCCAATAAAAAAACTTTTCAGATGTGAATTAAAGTATAATTTACTTTTCATTACTGACAAAAATGTTATTATCATCAATGGTTCAATTTGTCTTTTAAAATACTATTCTAAGTTTGTGATCAAAGTTCAGTATTGTATCAGTAAATTAATATTCCATGATATCATAAACTGAGAGAAGGCAATATTATTTTGCTACTACTGTCAATCAAAGGTGTCACAATAAATGCCATATAGACAGGTAGATAGAAAGTGGACAAATAGCTACAGACAGAAAGATATAAATGGCTCAGTGATAACAAAGATAAAGAAAAATAACAACATAACATAACAAGTAAATTATATTGAAATATAGAAAAATATAAGTAATTAATGCAACATCATCATTGTCAAAAATGTTGACCATATTATTTATCTGTGAGAAATATATATATATATATAGTTTTAAAAGATGACTTTCTTGATTACATTGACTACCTCATCAGATTCAAGAAAATGCAAAGTATTACCACTTACTATTTTTTAGTCCAAGTCTACTAAGAGTATTTTTCAAATCTTAATTTTCCTGCTTCCTATTAAAGGAAACTTAGTTTCTAAAAAATGTCTGATAAAGAAGATTCTTTGATTATTATTTTTATTTTAAAGATGTGGTGTTCTATTCAGTGTTAGGTAAATAAGTGGTCATTGAGCAGGTAAAGTTTGGGTACCCTTACTGATTTTATGTGCCCCCCTTCCCCGGCAGCATCCCACCACTGCCAATCCCTCTAGTATTATGATAAATGTTCAGGGTCTGCATATGAGTGAGTATATGTAGTACCCAGATCTTTGTTTTTGTGATAGGTCACTTTCTTCTGCGTGTCCCTTGTTGACTCCTGTCAATTAAAATACTACCTCTGGAATGAAATCTTAATGGATTTGGGCTAAGTTAGTGCTGTGGCCTGAATGCTTATGTCCCCCCAAAATTCATATGTTGAAACCTAATCCTCAGTGTGATAACGTTAGAAGGTGGAATCTTCGGGAGGTGATTAAGTCTTGAGATCAGAACCTTAAGCAATATGATTGGTATCCTCAAAAAAGAGAACAACAGAGAACTAGCTAGCCCTTTCCACCATGTGAAGACACAGAGAAAAGCTTCTTTGAGGCATGAGCCCTCATCAGACACCAGAACTGCTGGTGTCTTAATATTGGACTTCCCAACCTCCAGAACTGTGAAAAATAAATGTTTGGGCTTTTTTGTTTATAAGCTGCCCTATCTGTGGTACTATTGCTATAGCAGCCTAAATGGACTGAGACAGTTAAGTACTTCAACAAAGAACTCTGAATACTTGGGGTACTTGCATGGTTAAGACAGGGGTGATGTCAGAAAGAGGGCAATATACTCACATAAGGAACACAAATGAGATCAATATGTCCCCTGAGATCAATATGTCTTCCTGAGACCAATCCTAACAAGAAAATAATGAAATTTAGACTATCCTCTCTCTACTTAGCCCCCTATGTTCTGTTCCTTACAGAATAAATCTCACTTGGACTCCTTTAAAAGACACAAATAATGAGACTCTAAAAGAAAAATAAAGGTTTTCCTCTCTCTTGAAGAAACTTCTAATTTAACCAAACTCAAAATTTTAGAATATTGTTATTGCTCGTTTTGAATGAGAAAGGTAACATCTGTCCAGTCAGTCAGATCAGCAGAGGAGCTCTGGCAGACAACAGGATATTGGCAAGGACTTCATTCAGTCTAAGACGCCAAGCTAAGAAAATGGAAGTACCATTTCCGCAGGCATGTCACACATCTCCAAAAACCAGTTCTGAGAGCGCAGCCCAGACCAAACAATTCATGCCTTTCCCAAGCGCACATTCCTTGCTGAGAAGGATGGAATTAGGCAAATCACGGAGCTATCACATCCACAAAACCTGAGGCATGCAAGGTATTCGCACATTATAAAATAGGGTGATGGGCAGAAGTCACACCAAGCAATCAGGACTAACGGAACAGAGAAAACCTGAGTTTAAAGCAGAACTATTACCAGATAAATAGCAGAACTATTACCAGATAAATAGCAGAACTATTACCAGATAAAGAAAATTCAGAAACTTATCCACATGGAGCAAGGGCGCACAATTTCAGAGAAGAATCGTTTGAAGATATTTGACATGAATAATGTATTAGATGGAATGCAGAATTGGTGGATGGGCTGACCAACAGGATGGAAACAGATACAACAGTCACGTCAACCCCAAAATCCTTCTTGGATATCTCACCATTATCTGAAATGTAATATTTCAAAAACTGATAATATCTCTCTTCTTCCAAACAGGAATGAATGATTTTCCAGTTTCCATGTTATTATTCAACCCAATATCCATCGCAAGTCTACAAGGTTTCTCACCAGGAAAGTACATAAACATTTTTATTATTTTAATTATATAGATAGACCTTTGGAGAACTCTTCCATTTTATTTTTGTACTCTCCTAAGCAGGAAATATAACCCACACTTTGTACATATTTTTGCTGTTGACATAAGTTATAACTTATATTGAGGCATACTAAACTAAATGTCAGATTTGCAGTATCTTTTGGAAGCAAAAAGCTTTTTATATATGTAAGATGTACAAACATGCAAATAATACATAAATCATGTTGATCCACTAATTGATCTCAATTTTTTCTTTTTCTTTTTCTTTTTTTTTGAGTCAGAGTCACACTCTGTCACTCAGGCTGGAGTGCAATGGCAGGCTCACAGTCACTGCAGCCTCAGCCTGTTGGATTCAGGTGATCCTTCCACCCTAGCCTTCCAAGGAACTGGAACCACAAGCAGGCACCACCATACCCGGCTAATTTTTTTATTTATTGTAAAGAGGAATTCTTGCCATGTTGCCCAGGCTCAGGTAATCCTCTCATCTCTAACTCCCAAAGTGCTGGTATTACAGGTGGGAGCCACTGTGGCTGACTGTCCAGCGGTTCCACCCTATGTCCCTAGTCCGATGACATCCCCCTGTACTGGAGGATGTTTTCACATCTTAGTTGCTCTTCCCAAACTTCCAGTTTCTCTGGAGAAAAGAAAAAAAAAAAAAAGAAAAGAAAAACTTGCTCTTTGCATCCTCCATTGTACAAGTTATCAAGCCGCCAATCTTTGCTTCTCTTTCCTAAGTCACCTATTTGGCTCTACAGAATCGCTGCCAACAACTTTCAATCACATTTCTTCACTCCATTTAAAATAAACTCTCTATTGCCACAAGTTCTCAAGCCAGTCATTGCCCCCTTTCTCTGCTCACTTTGCTCTCGTCATAAGAGTTGACTGTGTGTATTATATTCAATATTCCTCATGGCATTGTTTCTTGACTTTACTGTAAATTGCTTTTTAAGGTAAAAAATTATCTCCATGATGATAAGTGTGATGGTATATTTTCTGACATAATTTTACTCAATCTATTAGAATTTTAAGGATCACTTCCTCTTTGTTGGAATACTTTAAAAATTCAGAAAACAATTTTTGAAAAAATCATATGGAAATTATTCTCTTAAATCTGTTTAGAATTTAAAAGACCTAAAATAGTATCTAAATCAAATTTTGCTGCAAAGCAGAGTTTATTCAAGAAAATAAACTGCATGTTGCCACATATTTATGCTATGTTCAATGGCAGCGTTGATGTTGCAATTCAGAGCCATCTTAAAGACTGAACTAGACTTTCACAATTAACTATTATTGAATATGCCAAATACTTTCTCAATGCTGAAGTTTCCCTTACCCACAAAAATGTGATTTTTTTTGTTATTACCAATTTATTTTCCATCCTAAGTGTTCATGTCAGCTCAGAATGCGTAAGAGCCCTCTGAGAATAAATCCATCCATTGTCATTACCGAAATAGAACTGCAGCTGTTTTGCACCTGTTGCTAAAATCTTTTTAGACAGTCTCCACTGAAACTCTAATATTTGGTGGATATGGAGTTTTTTCACTCCTAAGTGAGAACTATGTAAGTATTATACACAATTCTGAAGAAACAGTTTTATCAGTTTTTGTTCATAAAACTTTACATTGAAGGTTATATATTAAAATCATTTTGCTATTTTTCCTTGGTTTATGCGATCAATAACAAAAACATTTGGAATTGAGAGATCAAAATTAGCTGCCTATCTCTCTTGCCATGCCAGATAAGGAAGTGTTACTTATGATTTTAGTAATAATAGCTAGCATTTACCGCATGATTGGTATGTAGTTATTAAAAGTCTCATTTCAAGAATACATAAACTAAGATTTCAAAGAAGTAAAACCACTTGATCAAGGTTATGGAACTAGAAAGTGGCTGACCCCAAATCCCATATCTTTAATCATTATGCAAACTTCCTCCACTCTGTGATAATAGCAGCTGATTACCATTCTATTTTATTTAAGATTCATATATGTGAGGTTTCCTCTGAGCTATAAAGCATAAATTTATGTAAACCCATTATTTCTTTAAGAAGTAACAGTTCTTAATTCAGAACAATCCATTTTAAAAACACAATGACTATGTTCTGTTTTAAAAAATGAAATATATTAATATAAAATAGTCTTTAGAATCACCTCTATAAACTGCCCAGCATTTTGCAATCAAGTAATTTCTCAGTTAACATATATACTATCTTCAAAAGAAATTTTTAAAAATATACAACAGAAGAGCTTAATGGTACTCTATCTTAGACTAAATACAAAGAGACATAATTTCAGGAGGTTGTAAGTTTTCTCCTCTCTTTCAAATCTTTAAAAAAATGTTTTCAATTGATCATCTTAGAAAAAAATTGCTTATGAGAAATGTTAAAAACCATGCTTAGAATATCATTTTATGAGTGATGTATTGCAAACAAAAGCTTACCAATTTACCAGTTAAAGCCTCTTAAAATCCTTGACATAGGAATGGGACAGACTTTAAGGCCCAGCATCCTGTTTTACAAACAGTTCAGGTGAAAATTTTTATTTATTTCAACCCACAGAATTTAAAGCACATTAACATAATAAACTGTATCTTAGTAGGAAATATTTCATGTAGAATGGTCGATTTCCTCTTCATCAGATGCTGTTAAAGCATTTCTAAATGAGCGAATGTGCTCAGTCTTTGTAATTTGGGTTTAAAATACAGCATAGCTAGTAAGCTGACTCAGAAACCTTATCACCTCACCAAGATGAATAGAAACAAAATATCTGTTGTTATTGATTGAGTTCGTTGTTATTTTTAACATTAATACTTGAGTTATTTAACATAAATTCAGCTCTAGCATTTTTAGCATTCTGGTCTTGCCACACTAAGTCATCCTTAGTTATGGTATGCATCATTGACCTAAGTGTGCTATGAAGGCAATATGGTATTTTTGAGAAAGGCATGTGTTTTAGAGCAGAGAAATTTAGATTCAAATGCCAGCCTTGTCATATATCTCAAATATACCTTATCTCACTCCATGTTCTGTCTCTTTCTTTTATTATAATGCAAGGAGAATATAACTTCACAAGTCCATTAGGAAAGATTTAAATTGCATGCAAGGGGAGACCCCCTCCAAAAAACGGAATTTATTTATTTAAAATGTTGTATTTATTCTTACATGCTTAAACTTCAGGTACCTTCAAAGTACTCTCTGCTTACACCTATTGAGACACCTTTTCCACAGCTCTAAACAGTTTTTTAACTCATCGATTTTGATGACTTTTTAGAGCTTCTGCTGTCTTTTGTTTCATCTCTTTCACATCAGCAAAACGTTTCCTTTTGAGGACTTTTTTCATCCAAGGAAACAAACAAAAAGTCTCTTGGATCGAGATAGGGTGAATAAGGAGGGTAGGGCATGGGAGTCATGCCATCTTTGGTTAAAAACTGCTGGTGTGGGCAAGTTGTTCATGTAAGTTACCCATCATGAAATGGCCAAGTGCTGAAAGAATCCCCCAAAAAATTTTCACTGAAGGCAAACATAGCCTATGACAATAACACTAACTGGTACACTGATGTCAATGAGTTCCTAGAACACGTAACTGGTAAGGGAAGCCTCTGATTTTTCAAGTCTCCTCTTGTAGATATAATTTTAATTATATAATATGGGCAAGTCTCCTCTTGCAGATATAATTTTAATTATATAATATGGGCATATTAGATATTTAATTTTATAATATTGTATTTATACTATATATTTAACATATTAAATACATATTTATATAGACTATTAGAGAAAAAAATCATCCAAGTTAATGATAGATCTCAGACCATACTTTTTTAGTAGAATATTATAAAGATTGTTGTTTCTCAAAAAGATTTCCAGTAGAGGGCACTACTTTTTTTTTTTTTTGAGTTGGAGTGTCACTCTGTTGCCCAGACTGGAGTGCAATGGCTGCTCCTGGCCACTGCAGCCTCAACCTGCTGGGCTCCGGCGATCCTTCTGCCTCAGCCTTCCAAGTAGCTGAAACTACAGGTTAATTTTTTTATTTATTGTAGAGATGAGGTCTCACCAAGTTGCCCAGGAGGGTCTCGAACCCGCAGGCTCAGGCAATCCACTCACCTCAGCCTGCCAAGGCGCGGGATTACAGGCTGAGCCACCGAGCCTGGCTGAGGGCACTACTTTAAAGAATAGATAACTTCATCTAAAATAAATGCCACCTACTTACATATAAACCGTATATGTTAATTATGTGCCAGGTTCTGTTCTAAGTACTTTTATATACAACGAAATGAATGTAATTCTCACAGGTAATTTTTATTACTGAAGAAACTAAGACTTTCCCAGTGACCTGCCTGAAGTCACAACACCTGCCAAGTAACAGGATAGAGATAAAAACACGGGCAGTTTGAATGCAGACTTCATGCCCCTTCCTACTCTTCTTTATAATAAATGCAAAAAAGCGTGTTTTGTCTTAAATGGGTAAAACATATAGTCTTACAATGTTGATTCCATTATTATATTGATCAGTCAAAATTAATTCTTTATGAAGTCCACCCTGTGTCACTTGTAATTAGCCAAATGTAAATGCATTCATCTCTGCTGATCATTTTAAACAAGGAGAGAATAGTAAAAACAAATTCTATCAATCTATTTTGTATTTTGCAATTCATATTTTCGTTAAGAGTAATTATTATCCATGCTTCAAACAATATGTTAGTTCCAAAACTTGCTTAAAAGGCATAACTGTAATAACCAAATGTGTTCAAATTTACAGTTGAAAATAGAAGTATAAATTAGTCAGAATACAATAATTGACTTATTTCGAAGGCATCTAAAATTTTTTTTAATTCAACAAGATTTAGAAATAAAAATAAATATTCAGTTATACCCTTTATTTTTAAATCTCTCGACAGTCCAAATAAATGAGCGGTCCACACTTAATTAGCTCATCTTTAATATCTTTACGGTAATCTAAAAACTAAATTTAGAAATTAGAAACTAGCAAATGGAAATTGATCTAAATCATAGAATAAATTTCAGGTCTCAGTGTAAGGTTTATGGAAAAAATTTAAAAAGCGACATGACTTTAACTGAATTTAAAATTTTCTGCCAAAACATTCGTACAATAATTTTTTTGTTTTGCAGTATTTGTTTTTAGTTTTTTAATTTTAGATTCGAAGGTACAAGTGCATGTTTGTTACTTATTGCATAGTGATTGAGATTTGACTTCATGTGACCCACTTCCTAGATGGTGAACATGATACCCAATAGTAACTTCTGAATGCTAATCCTTTTCCTCACCTCTCCCCTTTCAGTGTTTCAGTGTCTATTATTTCCGTCTTTGTGGGCATTTCACTTCCACATATGAGAACATGCGATGCTTAGTCTTCTTCTGATTTAGTTCACTTAGAATGATGTTCTTTAGTTCTGTCCATGTTGCAGCAAAGGACATGATTTTGTTCTTTTTATGGACGTGTAGTATTCCATGGTGTGTATATATCATTTTATTTGTACAGTCAAATGTTGGTGGGCACTTAGATTGGTTCCATGATGTTGCTGTTGTAAGTAGTACTGCAATGAACACACAAGGACAGATTTCTTTTTATATAATGATTTATTTTTCTTTTGATAGATACCTTGTGGTAGGTTTTGTGGGTAAAATGGTAACTCTATTTTTTAGTTCTTTTAGAAATCTCCATACTGTCTTCCATAGAAGATGAACTAGTTTACAATCCCACAAACAGCTTTTAAGTGTTTTCTTTTCTCTGCATCTATACCATTTGTTGTTCTTTGACTTATCGATAGTAGCTGTTCTAATTGGTCTAAGTTGTTCTCTCATTGTGATTTTATTTTGTATTTCTCTAATGGTTAGTGATGTTGAGTATATTTTCCTATGTTCGTTGCCTGCTCATGTGTCTTCTTTTGAGAAGTGCTTATTCATGTCCTTTGCACACTTTTTGATGTGGTTGTTTTTTTCATCGAGTTGTTTAAGTCCCTTGTAGATTCTGAATATTAACGCTTTGTCTGAGGTGTAATTTGCAAATATTTTCTCTTATTTCATAGGTTTTCTGTTCACTTTGTTGATTATTTTTTTCATTGTGCAGAAGCTTTTTGTTTAATTAAGTCCCATTTGTCTATTTTTGTTTTTGTCTTACTTGCTTTAGGGGTCTGTGTTATAAATTATTTGCATAGACCAATGTCCAGAAGAGTTGTTTCACATTTTTCTTCTAGGATTTCTATAATTTTCAGTTTTGCATTTAATGTTTATATCCATCTTAAGTTAATTTTTGTGTATGGTGAAAGAAAGAAGTCTACTTTTATTCTTTGGCATGTGACTAGCCAATTTTCCCAGCACTGTTTATTTTTTATTTGTCAACTTTTTCTGAAGATAAGTTGAATGTGGGTACATTGTTTTATTTCTGGGGTCTCTATTTTGTTCCACTGATTTATCTATTTTTGTACCAATATCACGATGTTTTAATTACTATAGCCTTGTAGTATGATTTGAAGTCAAACAATGTTCTTTTTATACTTAGAATTGCTTTGGCTATTTGGACTCTTTTTCAGTTCTTCATAAATGTAAGGATTGTTTTTGCTAGTTCTGTGAAAAATAATATTGGTATTTTGATAGGAATTGCATTGAATTTTTGAATTACTTTGGGCAGTATGGTCATTTTAATAAAATTAATTCTTCTGATCCACAAGCATGGAATGTTCTTCCATTTGTTCTATACTGCTTTATTTTGCCTAGAAGCAAGAAATAGGGCTAAATGAGCTCAAGGCTTCTTTTCAGATTCTAAGTTTATTAATATACAACTCTATATAAGGACGTTCATAATGAAAGAGTTACACAATTCTGCCTTTGCAATTAAGTTCTCAGATCCCTAGTCAATATCCCATTTGATAGTACACTTAATGTAAATGATAAAATTAATAAATATTCTTATATTGTAGCAAAATTAGATAACATTTGAGGAAGGAAATATGGAAATACTATAATACATGAAAATAAATCAACTTTTTAGCAATAAATGATCCCCATGGAAGTGCTTGATCTCTAGCAATACTGTAATTAAAACTATTTTAATTTTGATCGAATTAACTAACATCTTTACAAATGTTTATTTGTTCAGTTCAGAAGATATAAAAATAAACTCATGGCTCATTGACTATTTTTAAACAGACAAAGAAAATTCAACCTCCAACTGCCAACACTGCAGAGTTTTTAAATTTTTCAAGAAAGCAAAACTTCAGTGCTGAAGGACATAACATGGATTTAATATACACAATGAGCAGCCATTTTAACATTGCCTAAATCTCATATTTTTCTAGCAGTTCACTTAATTTGCCCTCTAATCACTAGCCAAGGACAAGACTGGTTTCTCAGGGGTAGCTATTGATAATTGTTTTACAAACCCCCTCCCCAGCTTGCTTGGTACTAATTAACTTTTCTATTTCAAGTATTTGCCTCTACCATAAGACCCAGATTAACCTGATCAGATCTTTGTGACACAGATAGACCCCATCACCATGGCAACAATTTTGTGACTAACCCACCTATCTATCTGCCATCCATCACTAGTCACCAGCCCCCTTTGGGATGACATGGAGTAGATCACCACTCAACTATCTTAACCACCTGCTCTCATCAAAGGAGAATGTGCGAAAGTGTTCAATCTTGAGCAACCATTTGCCTTTACTAAACTCTGGTGTGGTTAAGTGCTCTTTGGGCTATGGCCACCACCATGTTTTTTAAGCTTTGGCCCCCTCTCCTACCTTGGGGAAGTGAATCAATCATCTCTCTTTCTTTTTCTTTCTAATTTACTTTCTAAATCAACTATATTGTCTTATCTTTCTGTGCAATTCTTTACTTCTTTCATGCAGTATGGGATCACACACCAGACACAACCCCACGCTGGCAGGTCTGACCTAACATTTTGGAGGCCCTGCTGGGATATGGATTTTTAACATAACAAATATTACATCTATAAAAGTAATTTTAATTGATTGTCATAACATTTTTAAGATTAGTAGTACTAATTGCTCAAAACATTCTGTGACATAAACTTTGTTGTGTGTTTGTGAAAGACAAATCATTGTATTGTCTTTTTGAGTAAGAAACCTCCTTCACATAAAAACTCTTAACCCTTTCTTTTAATCCAGAAAATAAAATGTAGTTGATTCTATGTTGCACAGGATTAATCCATTCTCCACAGTGAAGTACACATTTTTAGCAATAACACATTCTGTTCCACTGTCATCCATATAAAATATTGTTTACACTCTAAGACTATTGCTCCGGGAAATTATTGATGAGGGCAGCTGCTCCTTCAGAAGAAAAGTAGAAAAGTCCTTTCTGTCCAACCAGGGGCACTTTTAGTCCCTTGCTTTATCTCTATGGCACAGAAGCATGCAAGATTGGATTTCAGACTTTGAATATAAAAAAAAAAATGAAATAAAAATCTTTAGAAGGAAGCTCTTTAAAACTTCACTTGGGAAATTTTGTCAAGCTCTGGACCATCTCTTTTTACTCAGAATCCTTTGTTAAAAGTGAAATAAAAAGCAGAGACTAAGCTATAGGGTGTAATCGGCATCCAGCTTCAAATGCAACTCATTGCTACTGAGCTGAACATTGTAACTGCAATTATATCTCTACACTGGTTCATGCATAAATTATTTAAATTCAAGCAATAGATTATTCAAACATTATCTCCAAGAAACACTTCTGAAAGCTCACTAACAATTATGCTACAACCCTTTACTAACAAATGTCATGCAATTAAAGGCTTAATGTATTTTTTTAGAACCTGAATTGGTCAATAACATTGTTTTAAATCAAATCTATTTTTAGCTATACTTCGCTATTAAAAATTTCTTCCTTGTCAAATCTCAAAGAATTTAACACTATTTCTCTAAAAAAAAAAAACAAAAAAGTTTGAAAGTGTATCTACATTTTTTTGAATGGGGTATAATATACTTCAAAAGACTAACTTCTTTCATAGAAATATGGACATTTGAATTTTTTTAAAAGATCTTCAATTGCTATTTAAATATGGGTGTAATGCCAATTTCATACAGCCTAGCTGACTTTCCCCACCACCACCAAGCTGCATTAAATCATATTTTCATTAAAAAAGTGGAATCTAATGTTTGAATAATTTTATGCTACAAAGTCAACCATTTGAGCCTGACTTTTGTGCAGGTTATAAGATTCGCAAATCTTAGTGCATGATTTGTTGAAGTTTTATTAATTTCACCTTTAAGGACTGTATATCCCATGATTTACTTGGACCTATCTGGAGTGCTCGGTCATCTCCTGTAGCACTGTACTAATACTGTCATATGGAATGCTTTGCTCCATTATTATTGCCTGATCCACCATGGGAGTCACTTACCTCTAGAGGATATCTTTTAAAAAATAAAGTAGATATTTAATTAATTGCTTACTACTTAACTTCCAAAGAACATTAGTCATCTTACTGGAATGGCCCCAAGCAGGTATTTCTTTCACCATGCCTAGGTCATTTATCTTATTCTAATTACTACTCATGGGTTCTGAGTGGGTCATACGCCTATTCCCTAGCCAGGCACTGAGGCAACTGAAATGTGAATCTCAGATTGGCTAGGGCTGAGTCACACGACAGGGAATAACATATAAGAGTTATAATCACAATATCCTTTGTTCTTGTCACTTGCATGTTTAAAATAAAAATACTTTCGGGTCTTAACTATACACAGATGGCAAAATATCAAGAAATTGTCTTGTTATTCATTATCTATGAATGTTTTTCATTATCTATGAATACGAATATAATATTCATTAACCTTATTCTGTATGTGTGAGAAGCAGAGGCTTATGCTTTGTTTTACTCTCAACTCACAATTTATTCCTATCAAAAATTAGAATTCAGCCGGGCTCGGTGGCTCAGCCTGTAATCCCGCGCCTTTGGGAGGCTGAGGTGAGTGGATTGCCTGAGCCCGCGGGTTCAAGACCCACCTGGGCAGCGAGACCTCATCTCTACAATAAATAAAAAAAAAATCAGCCGGGCGTGGTAGCGCATTCCTGTACTTACAGCTACTTGGAAGGCTGAGGCGGAAGGATCGCCGGAGTCCAGCAGATCGAGGCTACAGTGGCCGGGAGCAACCACTGCACTCCAGTCTGGGCGACAGAGAGACTCCAACTCAAAAAAAAAAAAAAAAAAGAAAAAGAAAATTAGAATTCACAGGCTGCTCTGATAGCTGTAATTCCACCAGCATAGCAGAGATACACAGCACATACAGCAGTGTGAAGTACTGTCTGCATATGTGCATTTATATTCCACATCATCCCATAAAAGCTTTCGACATGGTTTACAGGAAAATATGAGGGAGAACCCCCCCCAAAAGGAATTATCTTTTGGAGGGTAGGTCTTTTGTAGTACAGGCTTCCCCCGTTAGCTTGGAATCCATCTGCATCAGTGTACCATCTATCATTGTCTTGAGAGGCTGCGTTTAGTTTCAGTGATGTTTTTTAAAGATACTTTCCATGCATTTGCCCATTTCATGAGGGTGATTTATAAGTGCATCCGCCCACATCATGCTTGAACATTCAGCGGTTTTTAATCAAAAACAGCATGACCCTGCTGCCCCACCCTTTCTATTCACCTGATCTCACCCTGAGCAATTTTTTTTTGTTTTTGTTTCCTCAATGAAAAATGTCCTTAAAGGGAAATGTTTTGCCTATGTGGAAGAGATGAAATTTTAAAATGGTAGAAGCACTACAAAGCATCAAAATTGATGAATTCAAAAACTGTTTTGAGCAGTGAAAAACAGTGTCTTGGCATATTGGAGAGTACTTTGAAGGTAACTGAATTTTAAACATGTAAGAATAAACACAATTTTTTATAAATAAATTCCGGTTTCTTTTGGGTTCTCCTCATATGCTGTACAACAGGATGAAACCAAATGGGCTTTGCATCATAGCTAAAGAAAAACAAGAACAGGAAGATATACAGTAATAAAATATTCAAAAAGACTAATAATCACAACTGTCATAGCTTGTGTACAATTAATAGAGACACACTGTAAACTCATTTTAGAATTTCAGACCAGGAAGATCAAGGAGAACATGTTTAGCCACCTAATCAGTTAGACTTTCTATGATACTTTTTTTTTTTTTTTTGAGTTGGAGTCTCACTCTGTCACCCAGACTGGAGTGCAGTGGCCGCTCCCAGCCACCGCAGCCTCCACCTGCTGGGCTCTGGCGATCCTTCCACCTCAGCCTTCCAAGTAGCCGGAATTACAGGCATGCGCTACCACGCCCGGCTGATTTTTTGATTTATTGTAGAGATGAGGTCTCGCTACCCAGGCAGTATAATACTTTTTAAAAAACAAAAATAAATACAGATACACAAAACTTCACACAACAACAATAAATAAGTCACATGAATTTGTCAGATAGCCTAGTTACTATCAACTCAGAGACATGCCTTACAATAATCTCTTCCAAGAAAATTTGCTTTACACACCAAAAACCATCATTAGGACCTGATTCTTCTCCCTGCCAAAGGGGCCCAAGAAAACAAAAAGGTGAAGCTGGCTCAGAGGAAATCTTGGAGAAGATACACCGAAATGGTAGTCATGATTCTACAGCTGACAAGTGGAGACTTGCAGCCTTATTTTTATTCTGTTTATGAAGCCCTGTGGCAAGGAACGAGGGGAGATATGTTAAGGATATGCCATAAACTGTTCAATGTACAAGTGTGGAATGGATATGAAACTATTAGCACAATTTTTGCTGCCAGCAAAGAGAAATTCATGCGTACGGTAGATGCAGTTTATCAATTAGGACTCTCTGAGAAGTAAAAGAACCAGCAAAATCCAGACTTCATCTTTCTTTTGTGATTAGAAAAAAATTAAATGGCAACAGAAACCCTGCAAATGAAAATTATATCTATTGTTATTCAAACATATTAATACCAAAAGAATTATAACTGTATTATAAAGAAATAAATAGCATTAATATTCTTCTTTCAACTTTGCTGGAGAATAAAGTGATTAGACTCGATTTGAATTAATGAATAATTTAGGAGTTATGAAGAAGACACTAATTATTGATGGAGCAACCTTTGCTGAAGAACTATTTAAATAAGCAGGTGCCTCGGGGTTTTTCTGTCAGTCTAAAGAGAGCCATTTCATTTCACTTTAGGAACTTTTACAGTGCAATGCTGCATTAACTGAAAGAAATAGTTGTAAGCAACACAGTTACTTATGCACTCCTGTAGAAAATTCTAGAGAGATATTCTTTCTGATTTTTAGATGAGTGGTAAAAGGGTAACATATAACATGGGATAGAGATATAACCCTTAATCACCTCAGTATTACAAAACAAGTTGATCTATATTACATAATCTATAGTTACATCAATTGTTAACAAACTCATGGCCCCTTAAAGACACCAGAAATCACTCTACTAATAACCCAAGGAGATTCATTCAACCTACATTTACTGAATGCCTACTGAATATGAAGTGCTTTTCTAGACATAGAAGTAAAAAATAAATAAATAAATAAAACAACTAGATATTTATGAATCATAAAAGCTCACCAATGTTATATGTAGAACAAGTAAGTGATCATTAAGCCAGAGTGAGAAGCACAGTTATGGATCAATCATTTTCTATGTCGAGGAATTAGGTTTTGGAATGCTGCATTTATTTTGTTAGTAAATAAAATAGGACTGGGAGCAGTGGTTTACACCTATAATCTCAGCACTTTGAGACACCAAAGTGAGAGGATTGCTTGAGACCAGGAGTTTGAGACTAGCCTGAACAACATAGCAGGATCTTATGCGTATAAAATTTTAAAAAATAATAATTATCCTGGCATGGTAGGCTGCACCTGTGGTTAAAACTACTTGGGAAGCTGAGGCGGGAGGATCACTTGATCCCAGGAGTTTGAGGTGGCAGTGAACTGTGATCACAGCTCTACACTCCAGCCTGAGCGACAGAGTAAATGAAAACAGAAAAAAATAATAAAAATAGATACACTGTTAGAATAGAACAGAGAATAACTACAGCAATTTCTGAGGAAGATTTATTTGGATGAAGAGTTTGACCTTGAATCATTTTGTTGTGAGACAAAACTCTTTTCCTTGTATGATACAAGCTAGAGCTTAAAACAAAGCAGAGATATGAAAATGAAATTTTGAAGAGTTTCCTCCAACACCAAGTCATGGCTAAGTAAAGCATGTTTCTGCATTGAAAATGGACACAAAGAATGCAACAAAATATTTGAATCTGGAGATTATGGTTATTAGAACCTTACAATTTCTTCATTTTCTAATTGTTCTGAGTAAATACCAATTACTTCTAAAACAAGAAGAAAATCAATAAATCATATTTGAGTATAATATAATGTCAAATCCAATAAAAATAAATCTGCATTTGTTTCCATACACAAAGTACATCCAAATGGTACTTTATATTCACATAAATATATAAGCACTTCTTCAGTGCACACTTGCATATATATATCACCTGTGTAGGATACCCTCACCACAGCGTTATTGGTTTTCACTTAACTGTGCAATCAAGGTTCCATTAGCACAGGATCTCATGCTGTGAAAACTACCAACTGTTAAGAGCGATGAGGACATTAATTTTCACACCTCTTTCAATGTTGTAGAATGCTCACAATAATCATATATTTCCAGATGTAATTTAGAAAGATACATTTGTACCCTATTGATTCTTAAGGTAGGTGTATTTTCGATATATATCTAGGGAGAAATGTTAATATGGCTTCCGTGATCATTAAATTCTAAATAGAAGTCTGTTAATTTTACATACTAAGTTTTTTTTTTGTATATTTAAGAAACTCCAAATAACTGTGTGTTTTTAACTCACCAGGATTTTCAAGGGAAAATATACTAAGCGCTACAAAATATGGAACTGGAGTGAGGGTGTAAGTTTAGAAAAACCCTAAAGCTGGTGCCTCCATTGAAAGTAAAAAGGGCTTGCACATCCAGTAAATCATATGGGTTCCAGAGCATCCTGCTATATTTTAAGTACAATAGCCTAAAGTGAATGTCAGGACATGAGGCTTCATCTAACTCAGTCAATAATTCTGCATAATTGACAAACATTTGTTGAATACTTATTACCAGTCACCGAAAGGTGCCACAATTTGCAACCAAACAAACTCCACACATAGGGAATAAATATCAGTTAAACTTTGTTTTTCTGGTCTCACATTTCTTCATTCCTTGTATCAGATACACACACACATATACACACACCATACAATTTGATAGATTTGCATGCACATTGCAGAAAATTCATGTACAGTCAAGGTGTTAGAGATAGGTAGTCCCCATGTGATCTTAGGCCATCACGTATCTTTGAGCCTTCACATCTCATCAGTTCATTTCAGTTGTTGCTACCTCACTCTTTTTGCAATTCAGAACTCCCTTCTAGAGCATGGGTCCTTGTGGGTAATTCCTTGCCACCCTGAGATACCTAAGAATTAATTATTTCACTTCAAACCTAGCTAAGCTGCAGGTAACTGGAGGAAGCAAAGACCCTTATCTGCCTAGACACATTACACAGTAATTTATTCTCTGTATCTCCCCTACGTGAACGTCTTTTCCAAAAAAAGAAAGAGACAAGTACCTTCTACTATTCCAGGAACCGATGTGGAGCTTATGATACCACTATAAAAAGAACTTGGCTGAAGAAAATGGGCACAGGGTGCCTTCCAGAGGATAATTCTAAGTTCTTTTTACCTTCGTCCCTCATAGCCCAAGCAACATTTATGTGCCTTGAGAAAACTTACTTCTATTTAATGTGCATTATTCTTATATTTTGTGTTTGTGTGTGGTGTGTGATACCATCCTAAATACCTTATACTTTCAATTGTTCCTGCAGTATCCTATCAGATTATTTTGCTTTGACCTAATACTCAGAGATATTTATAGCTTCATGTTGTCTAATAAGAAGAAAAAAACCTACCTTCATCATTTTGTTATTCAAGCATGTTGAATTCATCACAACTTTTCTCCAACTATTTCCTAAAATAGATCACTCTAGTGAAACTGATTTCACTACAATGGACTCATTATTGCTCCCAACATACATCACTCCAACTCCAGTCTTGTTAACGTTGTTCATTGTGTTTCACATCTACTTTATTTCCATCCACATCTGAAACCTTCAAGATTCAGCTCTGGACGTCTCTTCTTCATAAAGTTTTCCCCAAAACGTTTCCCATCTTTCTCATGCTTTGATCAGGCAACGGTTAACAACATATAAATCACTTTCTATCACTGGCAACACTTTCTATTCTTTATTCTATTCTATTTCTATTTTCTCAGGTATCATAAATACCTTCTCAATTATAGATTGAAAACTTCTCACAGAGTCGATAGCAGGCAACATACAGACAAAATGCAATGAATACATATTTAGCAAAATGAATTGAATATGTACGGAGTCTTAAAGAGAGAGAAAGAAAAAGAGTAGGGCTGTTTCCAACATCTGTTTTATTACGATCCAAGTTAGTATAAAACACGACGGTAAAAAAAAACATCGAATTTATTTCTTCCTGTCATGTAGCCATTTAGGGAATTTAATATCCCTTCTGATATTAGATTTTTAAAGATTAGAAGACAATGAACCTTCACTGTTGCATTATTTTATTGAGAAGTGTTTATTTTCCATGAGGTGATATTCTTTTTGGAGCCAGCCACACTGGAGATCATTTTTAAGAATTGCCTTCATTCTTCACCTGGGGAGATCTCAGCTAGACAGTAGGCTCCAGGGACACTCTCTCTGAGATGAATGCTGAATCTGTGGCACTTGAAAGAACCCTTGACAGTCAATAAATATTTCTTTAAGAAATGAATGCCTGAACCAGAAGATGACTTTCCTTATATACTTTATCTTTTCTGTTTTTAATACCTTTCTTAAGAGTACCAGACTTCTCCCCGTCCTGCAGTCTGCACATTCCAGTAATGTCTTCAGGAATTAATTGACAGAGATCATTTTTAACTGCTATTAACAATAGTAGGATGTTAGTTGATATGGACTAGGCATATATTCAGAGACATCATTTAATATTTAGAGATGTTATGTAAACCTCAGTAATACCTACAGGCTATTATAATATCTTTTCTTTTCAAATGTTACTTGATTTTTTTCAAGGTTTAGTAAGTTTATAAATATAGTATAAATAGTGTTAACAACTATTTTCTTATAGAAAACTGTGAAGGAAGTAAATGCCTCCTCCACTCAGTCTATATCTATACCGCATTTAATAGTAGAATGAAAAGAAGGAAGGAGGAAGGAAGGAAGGAAGGAAGGAAGGAAGGAAGGAAGGAAGGAAGGAAGGAAGAGAAGGAAGAGAGGTCAGTCAATGTCTACTACATAAAAAGATGCAATTTATTGAAAAAAATGAGTCACCTGTTTTAGATCATATAAATTTTTACAATGAATCAATCATCTTATGGGTATAGAAACTTTACTTTCAAACAAAATTTCACCATCAATGTAAACACGTGTCTCATAAAGGCTGACAACACATAAAGATGGCATCTGAGCAAACTCCCAAGGAAATCTGAAGTCCTTAGGAGCTCCGACTTCTTTAATTATGCCATACATTACTAAGTTCCTTTGTAGTGATTGAATTATTAATATTTTAGAAGGGAATGTGATTCGTATTTAACGTTTGTCATAGTGGCTCGCCATGTGACAGTACCTTTGTAAGATCAAGGAGGCCATGCGACTCCAGCAGGGATGGAAATAGGACTGAAGAAGAGTCTTCTGTCAGCTCACCTTTTCATTGCTACCATGGCATTTCTTGTAATAAATCATTTTAAGAGGCACATTTTGCAGTATTACATCTGCTTGCTTTACTTGATCTTCAATTTGCATACATGCTGATCTACTGAAATATACTTAGCATTTTTATGGAAAGCTTTATTCCAAGCTAAATTGTTTTTCAATGTTGAATCATAAAACTTAAATTCTATCTTAGTATTAAAATTTTTTATAATTTGAATCTAGAAAAATGAAAGCATCAAAGTGAGATCATTTTTTGAAATTATTTCACTAATTCCTATTATTCTACAGATCAGGACCCTCTAGGTTTTGATTTTTGTTGTCTTTGCTGTTACCATTTTGTTTAGGGTTTTGTGGGTTTTTTAAAATTTTTATTAATGTGGTAAAAACACTCAGCATGAGATCTATTCTCTTAAAGTTTAAGTGTACCATACATTATTGTTGACTATAGGTACAATGTATGAGGAAGATCCCTCCCCACAACATCAGAATTATTGTTGGGAAGGTGGGCCCTTTGTAGTACACTCAGAATTTGTTCCTCCAGATAAAATGGTCAACCAAAGTTTTTATCTGGAAGTTTTGAAAAGGTTGTGTCACAATTTGTGGAAGAAATGTTCCAAGTTGTGGCAAACAAGTGACTGGTTCTTCTACCATAAAAACAGCTCCTGCCCACACCACGCAGAGTGTTCAGCAGTTTTTGCCTTTGTTTTTAATTTTTAATTTTAAAGATGTGAGGTACAATTCAGGGTTTGGTATACAAATGTTCATTGTGAAGATACCCTTGTTGATGAGGTGTGCCCCCCACCCAGCAGATTGCCACTATTGCCAAGCCTTTTCTTCTAATATTAACAATAATTGATCAAGGTCCACTTAGGAGTAAGAACATGTGATACTCAGTTCTTTACTTCTGTGATAAATAACTCAGTATTATAGACTCTAAGTCCATTCAAGTTGCTGTGCAGTTTATAATTTTATCCTTCTTTATGGCTGCATAATATTACATCACGTATATGTACCACATTTTTTTTTATTCAGACCTTTTTTCCATTGGCAGCCTTGTTGGCTATTCTTTTTGCTATTGTGAAAACACTGCAGCAAACATACATATGCAGGTATCTTTTCCGTAGAATGATTTGAGCTCCTCCAGGTATATTACCAGTAGAGGGACTGAAGGGTTATATGGAAGGTCAGTTTTTAGATCTTTTAGGAATTGCCAAACAGTTATCTACAGAGGTTGTATTAGTTTGTACTCCCACCAACAGTGTAAAAGTGTTCCCTTTCTCCACATCCTCTCCAGCATCTGTTGTTTTTTGAGTTATTGATGATGGCCATCTTGAATGGAATTAGGTGGTATCTCAGTGTGGTTTTAATTTGCATTTCTTTGATAACTAGTAAAACAGCATTTTTTTCATGTATCTGTTGGCTGCTCGTCTGTCTTCTTTTAAGAACAGTCTACTGATATGTTTTGCCCACTTTGTAATGGGGTTGTTTGTTTTTTTTCTTTTTGGCACATTTGAGTTCCTTGTAGATCCTAGATGTTAGGTCTTAGACATACAATTGGCAATATTTTTTCCCAGTCTGTAGCTATCTCTTAATGGTTTCTTGTCTTTGCAGAAGGTTGTCAGTTTGATGAGGTCCCACTTGTCTATCTTATCTCTTATGGCATGGACACTTGGGTTTTTGATCAGGAATAGGTTGCCAGTTCCAATTTTCATAAGGTGTCTTCTGCATTTTCTAAGCTTCTTAAAGTTTGAAGTTTTAGGTTCAAGCAAACTGTTAAACAGACAGAAATTGGAAACAATTCCCCTGAAAACTGAAACAAGACAAGGATGCCCACTCTCACCACTCCTGTTCAATATAGTTTTGGAAGTCCTAACTAGAGCAATCAGACAAGAGAAGGAGATCAGGGATATCCAATAGAAAAAGAGGAAGTTCAGTTATCCCTCTTTGCAGAAGACATGATTCTATACCTCAAAAACTCAAGAGAATCTGTCACAAACCTTGCACTGATAAAGGATATTGGCAAATTCTCAGGGTATAAAATAAATGCACAAAATACAGTTGCATTTCTATACACCAAAAAAAAAACCAAACAGAAATCCAAATAAAAAATACAATCCCATCCACGGTAGCCACAAAAAAATGAAATACCTTGGCACCTTCCTATCCAGAGACGTGAAAGACCTTTACAATGGAAACTACAAAACACCACTCAAAGAAATCAAAGATGACACAAACAAATGGAAAAATATTCCATTCTCATGGATTGGAAAAATTCACATTGTTAAGATGTTCGTCCTGTCCAAGGCAATCTACAGATTTAATGCAATACCCACTAAATTACCAACAGCATTCTTTTCAGACCTCGAAATGACAATACAGGAATTCATATGGAAACATAAAGATGACAAATAGTCAATACAGTCCTCAGCAAAAAAAAAAGGGGGGGGGGTAGGTATTACACTCCCAGACTTTAAACTTTATTATAAAGCTATGATAATCAAGTCGGCCTGCCATTGGTACAAGAACAAGCATATAGACCAATGGAACAGGACAGAGCTTCCAGAATCAAAACTTCAGTTTCTCAAACAACCCATCTTCAACAAAGCCTCCACCACCAACCACTGGGGAGAGGAGAATCTATTCAGTCAGTGGTGCTGAGTAAACTGGCTGACCACATGCAGAAGATTAAAACAAGACCCATACCTATCACCATACACAAACATCAACTCTAAATGGATCAAAGGCCTAAATGTTCAGCAGTTTTTGACAAAAACAGAACGACCCCCATGCCCCACCCTTCCTATTCACCAAGTCTTGCTCCGAGCAACTTTTTTTGTTTCCCCAAATGAAAAAAGGTCTCACAGAAAATGTTTTGCCAATATGGAAGAGACAAAACAAAAACTGGTAGAAGCACTAAAAGACATCAAAATTGATGAGTTCAAAAGCTGTTTGAAGCAGTGGGGAAAGCATCCCAATAGGTGTTTTTCAGCAAATGGAGAGTACTTTGAAGATGGCTGAAGTTTAAACATGTCAGAATAAATACACAATTTTTAAAAAATAATTTCTGGAATTTTGAGGGTCCTCCTTGTACAGCAGATCTCTAGAGCTTATTCAACTTGCTTGCCTCAACTTTTTGCCCATTCATTAGTGACTTCCAATGTCCTTCATCCCCTAGACCTTGATCACCATCATTTCGTTATTTGATTCTATGAAACTGACTATTTTACATTCCCCATGTAAGCGGTATTATGCAGTGTTTGTTTTTCTGTGACAGACTACTTTCATTTGTAATAATGCTCTCAAGTTTCCCCCATGTTGCTGCAAATGACAGAATTACTATCTTTTAAAGGTTAAATACTATTCTATTGTATGGGTAGTTTTGCTGGGGGTTTTTTGGTTTTGTTTTTTGAGTTGGAGCCTCACTCCGTCGCCCTGACTGGAGTGCATTGGCATGCTCATGGCCATTCCAGCATCTACCTACTGGGTTCTGTTGATCCTTCCGTCTCAGCCTCCCAGGTAGCCGGAACTACAGGCACCCACTATTATGCTCAGCTAATTTTTGATTTATTGTAGAGACGAGGGCTCACCAAGTTACCCGGGCTGGTCTCGAATCCACAGGCTCAGTCAATCCGCTCATGTGGCCTCCCAAGGAGCTAGAATTATAGGCTGAGTCACCAAGCCCAGCCCCTTGTTGTTGTTTTTAAAGATCACATATGCATATGCAAATACAAATGCCAGACACATTAAAAGTTACTGAATATTTCAGATAAAAGAGTTGAATTTTGCATCCCCATTAAAATAAACCATTATATCTTGATCCATAGAGAGAACACAATATTTATGCAAGAAATTCTTTTTAATTACTTTTAATAAGCTATGTAAAAGATGTATAGAATATTGGACATGTGCACATAATCGTACATAAATTTTGTTATTGCTTTTACAATAATAGAAGTCACAGCCTATGCAGCTTTTCTGTACTTTGTTTTTCTTACTTCAAAATGCATTATGGAAATCACTCCGTAAACTGGTAAAGAACTAATTCATTATGTATGTATGTACGTATGTATGTATATGTTTGAGTCAGGCTTTCACTGTGTTGGCCAGACTGGAGTACAGTGATGTAATTACGGTTTACTGCACCCTCGACCTCCTGAGATCAGGCAATCCTTCTGCCTCAGCCTTCCAAATACCTGAGACTACAAGCGTGTGGCAGCACCCCCAGCTTTTTTTTTTTTTTTTTGTAGATATGGAATCTCACTATGCTGCCAAGGCTAATTTTGAACTCCTGAGTTTAAGTAATCCTCTCACCTCAGCCTCCCAAAGTGCTGGCATTGTAGGCACGCATCATCAAGCCCAACCCTAATTCACTATTTTTAAAGCAGCATAATATTTCACCATGTAGATACACTATAGCTTATATACTAATTTCCCTATTGGCAGTCTTTCTTTTTACTTTCAGCATTTTTCTTTCTTTCTCTTTTACTAAATATTTTTTCACAAACTTTATTAAGTAATAATATTCTTGATTTATACAATAGATTCTTGTGAATGAAATAACTAA
This sequence comes from Carlito syrichta, assembly GCF_000164805.1. NCBI lineage: Eukaryota > Metazoa > Chordata > Mammalia > Primates > Tarsiidae > Carlito > Carlito syrichta. The sequence continues at coordinate 40,987 of NW_007253975.1, forward strand.
ACAGAGATTTATTTATCTTTGTTTTCATAGAGGTTGCCGGGTTATGATCTCAAGCAGCTGTGTTGCACCTGATGAATGAGTTAGGGCTTCGCCACATCACCACTAGTGATGTGAAATACAGCTCTTTTTATTTTTTGACAGGTCTTGAGTGTAAGGTAATATCTTGTTTTCTGATTGGTTGTGTGTCTGGGGTGTATACTTATGTCTGCATTTTCTTGACTCTCAAATTAGAACATTTTTTTCTTATATTTGTTGGCCATTTAGGCCAAGATTGTCACTATTTTTCTAGAGAGTTATTAATTTTATTATCAATCTAAAATTTCTATTGCAAGTTATATAGCATTATGCATAAGATATTAGCAAGTAAAAATAAGAAACATATCAAAATGAAAATATATGCCCAAGAATTTATTCTAGGAATACAAGAAGATTCATTATCAAGAAATCTATCAGGAAGTCTATTATTCCTACACTTTTTTTTTTTTTTTTGAGTTGGAGTCTCACTTGGTTGCCCAGACTAGAGTGCAGTGGCCGCTCCCGGCCACCACAGCCTTGACCTGCTGGCCTCCGGCGATCCTTCCACCTCAGCATTCCAAGTAGCTGCAACTACAGGCACACACTACCACACCCGGCTACTTTTTTAATTTTTTTGTAGAGATGAGGTCTCGCCAAGTTGTCCAGGTGGGTCTCAAAACCGCAGACTCACGCAATCCACTCACCTCAGCCTCCCAAAGCGCAGGATTACAGGCTGAGCCACCGAGCCCAGCACTCCTACACTTTTTAATATATACATAATATATATTATATATATAACATATATTTTATATATGTTTAATTTGTGGGGTACAATTCAGGGTTAGGTATACAAACGTTCATTACACATGTCCCCTTGTTGATGAGGTGTGTCCCCTCCTCCCACTACTACCAGTCCCACCCTTGCCCTTCCTTGGTAGTATTCCACTACTGCCAATTCTTCTCTTATAGTATTAAAATGTTCGTTTACAAGAGAGAACATATGATACTCAGTTCTTTGTTTCTGTGATAGATCACCCAGTATTATAGATTCTAAGTCCATCCAGGTTACTGTATTTTGCAAAGTTCATAATTTTGTCCTTCTATATGGCTGTGTAATATTCCATAATGTATATGTATATATACTTATACATATTAATAAAACAAATTATATGGTTATATCAATAAATGATAAAATTTTTAAATAAAATTCAATGATAACTTTTAATAAAAGCACTAAACTGATTAACAGAAAAAAGGTAGGCCCAATAAAGAGTATTTTACCACAACCCAGTAGTATTTATTATAATAAACAAAAACTAAATTTTTTTTTCAGTTAAATACAGGAATACATGTTATCACAAATAATATTAAACATTGCCTTGAGAATTTTAATAAATGCAAAATTTCAAGAAAATTAAATACCAGAATAAACACTAGAAATTAAGAGACAAAAACATTCTGTTTTGATGATAGAAACTCCAAGATGTGAAGTGTTCAAAAACAGAAGGAATAAAAGACTTTACTAAGGTAGAAAGGCACACCATAAGTATGCCAAACCCAATAGCTTTTTTCTATTCTAGTAATAAGTACCAGTAAATGAAACCAAGGCCAAAATCTCACTTTGATAATGGCCAAGCTAAAAACAATTTAGTAATAAATATCTCAAGAAAGAACAATATAAATAACCTACAAAAATGTTATTTAAAGAAATAAGGGAGATTTCAGGCAAGATGGCAACGGAGCAGCCTGGTCGATGAGACCCTCCGCAAAGGAGAACGCAGAGGGTCTCTGTCTCTCTCCCTGGGGGCTTCGGATCCCAACAGCGGCAGCCTGCTCTTCACACAGAGCTCAGCTGTCGACACCGCTGGGGAATCGCAGCAGTCTGGACAGCCACTGCAGCCGCAGACACAGCAGCCACCAGTGCCACCACAGCTTCCCTGTCGGCCATAGCGCGTTGCTCCACCTGCCTGAGGCAATCCATGACTTCAGTCCTTGAAGCCTCTGCAAGCAAGATCTGCTAGGATTGCTGCCACCTCTGCTGCCACTGTGATGTCCTACCGGCTGTGGGTCTCCTCCCATGTGCCCTGAGGGAGGCTCCCATCTCCCACTTCTGCCCAACTCCTGTCTGGCTCCACCCCCTTTGGGCTGTGAGATAGCACCACATGCTGGCGATTCAAGGTAACAACACCAAAATGGGGCAAACAAGCTTGAAAAACAGACACAGGTCAGTTTGAGTGGTGATCTGAACTGTCCTTCACAGCAGGCCAGGGACAACTGACCCTAACTGTGAATAAATTTACCATCTTGAGAAGACAGCTAGAAATCAGAGCTGAAAGGACATTGGACTTAAATGAAAAGTCTCAGAGTGTGCTCAATTGGTTCTGTTAGGATTCCTACTGTTTTGTTTCTTTTTTTCCTTCTCTTCCTTTTCTTCTCTTTTCTCCTCTCTGTAAACCATATCTTTGTATAGAGGAACAGCACAGCAGTAAGGTGGTTGGTTAGCTTGTATGTTAGCAGCATTGTATGTTTTAGTTTTCTTTGTATGGGAGTTGGTTAGTCTGTAGCCGTAGTCTATTGTTTTTATCTGTTTCAGTTTAGGTCTCTCTCATTTGTTGATACACTCATCTGTTTCCCCCCTTACTCCTCTCCCTCTCCACCCCCTTCTTCCCCCCACTATCTGCTCCATTCTCTTCCCTCAGCTAAGTTCATTTATTTCAGGGAGTAAACCTATAGCCCCAGTGCATGGACAGATACCAAGGCAGTGGGAAGTGGGTTTCAGATTATCCATATACCTGTCAGCGAATACCAGGAACTGCAGATAGATTTTGAATCATAGCTCCCCACTTAAGTAAATCTCAAAACTGCAAAAAGGACCACCCCCAACCTACGGTGCAACTCCAGAATTGAACTAAGTAAGAGGGCATACATAAAGAAGAATAGGAGATTGAACAAACAGAAGTAAAAGCAACCCCTCTACCTCTGAATAACAGAATTGAAGAAGATGGTGACATGGAGAGAAGGAAAATGTAGAGAGGGAAAAAACTGCACAAATGAAGAAAAACCAAAAGAAGAATACAGGTCTCACACAGACCCCTGGGAGGTCAGACACTGAGAAAACAGACTCCAGAACACAAACAATGAAGAGCACCCAGAATGACTGTTCACATGCAACAAACCCAGACATCAATACATTAGTAGAGAGAATTAACAAAAATTGAGGAGAGACAAGAGGAAAATAGGAAGGAGCTGATGTCAGAAATAACAGTAGTAAATAATACTGTGATGGGAATAAATAACAAACTAATAAGCATGAAAATCAGAATTAGCCAAGGAGAAGAAAGAATCTCAGAGCTCAAAGACCAAAACACAGAACTAAACCAAACTGTCAAAAACATAGAAAAGAAGCTCAAAAGAACAGAACAAACCTTCAAGAGATGAATGATCACTTCAAGAGACTGAATCTAAGCGTAATTGGCCTTCCTGAGGTAGGGAGAGAAACAGAGGTCACACTGGAAAAAAAATTTCATGAAATCATTCAAGAAAACTTCCCTCATCTCATCAGTAATGCAAAAATTCAAACACAAGAGATTCAGAGAACCCCTGCAAGACTTCTAATGAGAACACCAACTCCCAGACACATAATAATTCACCTAAACAAAGTAGGTAAGAAATAAAAAATCCTAAAGACAGCAAGAGAAAAAGGTCAGACTACCTACCAGGGAAGACCAATTAGAATAGCAGCAGTTTTGTCTACAGAAACCCTCCAGGCTAGGAGAGCTTGGAGCCCTATCTTCTAAGTTCTAAAAGATAAACAAGTTCAACAGAGAATAACCTACCCAGCCAAACTAAGCTTCATCAGTGAGAGACAATTGAAATCTTTCCCAGATATCCAATCACTAAGAAACCCTGCTGCCACCAGGCCACCTCTACAAGAAACACTTAAGAAAGTATTCAACACAGGGGAAAGGAAAAAAAAATGTTCTTCATGAGACTACAAGCAAAAGATTGAAAACACATATGATCCAACTCTAAAACCAAAAGAAAGACAACACACAACAGGAAGAACAACAACAACTCTGTAAGAAGATTATGATAGGAATCAACTCTCATATTTCTATAATTACTTTGAATGTGAATGGAGTAAATGCACCACTGAAAAGACATAGAAGGCAAAATGAATAAAATATCACCAGGCAACAATCTATTACCTTCAAGAGATTCACCTCACTAGAAAGGACACTCACAGACTCAAAGTAAGAGGATGGGAAACAAATTTTCAGGTGAATGGAACACAAAAGGAAGGAGCTGTAACCTTAATCTCAGACAAAATACCCTCTAAGCTATCAAAAATTAAAAAAGATGCAGAAGGCCACTACATAATGATAAAAGGTTCAATCCATCAACAAGAAATATCTATCCTAAATATATATGCACCCAACATAGGAGCACCAACTTTTATAAAACAGCTCATGGCAAATTAAGAAAAGATATCGACTCCAATACCATCACAGCTGGGGACTTTAATACCCCACTCACAACCCTAGACAGATCATCAGGACAAAAAATCAGCAACAAGATCTGAAACCTCAATGTGACTCTTGATCAAATGGACTTAATTGATACCTACAGAACCCTCTATCCAAAGACCACAGAATATATATTCCACTCATCAGTGCATGGAATGTGCTCTAAGATTGACCATGACTTGGCCATATATCAACCATAAGCAAATTTAAAAGGACCAAAATTTTACCATGCACTTTCTTGGAACACAGTGGAATAAAAATAAACATTAACACCAACAAGTTCCCCCCCAAACCCACAAAGACACGAACACTAAACAACATGATGCTGAACAACTCTGGGGTCAATGATGAAATCAAAACAGAGATCAAAAGATACCTGGAAACAAATGAAAATGAAGAAACATCTTAGCAAAATCTCTGGGATGCCATGAAAGCTGTAGTAAGAGGGGAATTTATACCATTACAAATGCACATGAAGAAAATGGAAGGATCACAAATTAACAGCCTAACAAGCCACCTAAGGAAGCTGAAAAAGCAAGACCACAAAAACCTAATTTCAGCAGAAGAATCCAGATCACCAATATAAAAGCCCAAATCTGGGACGTAGAAGACAAAAAGATGATACAAAAAAAAAAACCAATGAAACAAAAAGCTGATTCTTCAAAAGAATAAGATCAATGGTCCCCTAGCTAGACTGACCAACAAAAAGAAAGAAAAAGCCCAAATAAACACAATCAGAAACACAAAAGATGAAGTCACATCTGATCCTGAAGAAATACAAAAGATCATTAGAGACTACTACGCACACTTATATGGAAACAAACTTGAAAACCTTAAGGAAATGGAGGACTTTCTGTCATGACACAACCTGCCTAGGTTGAAACAAGAAAAATTGTGACCCTAAATAGATCAATAACGATCAAGGAAATTGACTGTGTAATAAGAAAACTACCTACAAAAAAAGCCCTGAACCAGATGACTTTCCAGCAGAATTATACAAGACATTTAAAGAGGAGCTGATACCAATCCTACTGAAGGTATTCCAGGCGATTAGAAAGATGGAACTCTCCCCAAATCATTTTATGAAGCTAACATTACATTGATACCCAAGCCAGGTAAAGACCCAACAAAGAAACAGAACTACAGGCCAATATCTTTGATGAATATGATGCTAAAATTCTCAACAAGATCCTAGCAAACCGGATTCAACAAAACATCTCAAAAATCATCCATCATGACCAAGTAGGCTTCATCCCTGGGATGCAAGGCTGGTTCAACATTCGTAAAACCATAAATGTAATTAAATACTTCAACAGATGTCAAAACCAAAACCATATGATTATACCATTAGATGCAGAAAAGGCTTTTGATAAAATCCAGCACCACATCTTGATAAAAAACCCTCAAACATCTAGGCATACAGGGAACATACCTCAAAATAGTAAAAGCCATCTACGAGAAACCCACAGCTAGCATACTCCTAAACGGACAAAAATTGGAACCATTTCCCCTGAAAACTCGAACAATATAGTATTGGAAGTCCTGGCTAGAGCAATCAGAGAAGAGAAGGCAATCAAGGGTATCCAAATAGGAAAAGAGGAAGTCAAATTATCTCTCTTTGCAGATGATATGATTGTGTATGATATGATTGAAAACCCAAAAGAATCTGTCAAAAACCTCCTTACACTGATAAAGGACTTTGGCAAAGTCTCAGGATATAAAATAAATGTGCAAAAGACAATCACATTTCTTTACAACAATAATAAACAAACAGAAACCCAAATAAAAAGCACAATTCCATTCACAATAGCCACACAAAAAAAATGAAATACCGTGGCATCTTCCTAATCAGAAATGTGAAAGACATTCACAATGAAAACTACAAAACACTGCTCAGAGAAATCCAAGATGACACAAACAAGTGGAAAAATATCCCATGCTCATGGATTGGAAGAATCAACATTGTGAAGATGTCCATCTTATCTAAGGCAATCTACAGATTTAATGCAATACCCATCAAATTACCAGCAATATTCTTCTCAGAACTAGAAAAAACAACACAGGAATTCATATGGAAACACAAACGACCAAGAATAGCCAGAACAATCCTCAGCAAAAAAAATCAAAGCAGGTGGTATCACAATACCAGACTTCAAACTTTACTATAAAGCTACAGTAGTCAAAACAGCTTGGTAATGGTACAGGAACAGGCATACAAACGAATGGAATATAATTGAGATTCCAGAAGCAAAACCTCAATTTCTCAACCAACTCATCTTTGACAAAGCCTCCACCACCTACCACTGGGGAGAGGAGAATCTATTCAGTAAATGGTGCTGCAAAAACTGGCTGACCACATGCAGAAGATTGAAACAGGATCCCTATCTATCCCCATACACAAAAATTAACTCCAAATGGATCAGAGACCTAAATGTAAAACCTCAAACCGTAAGAACCTTAGAAAATGAAGGACATACCCTCATGGAAATTGGAACTGGCATCCAATTCCTGAACAAAATCCGAAACCCACAGGCCATTAGAGAGAAGATAGATAAGTGGGACCTCATTAAACTGACAAGCTTCTGTAAAGTCAAAGAAACCATCAAGAGAGCAGGGAGACAGCCCACAGACTGGGAAAAAGTATTTGCCAACTCCAGATCTGACAAAGGCTTAACATCTTGGATCTACAAGGAACTCAAATGTGCTGAAAAGAAAAAAAACAAACAACCCCATTATAAAATGGGCAAAAGATATGAACAGACACTTCTCAAAGGAAGACATTTGAGCAGCCTACAGACACAAGATGAAATGTTCAGCCTCACTAATCAACAGGGAGATGCAAATCAAAACCACTTTGAGATACCACCTAACTCCAGTCAGAATGGCCATTATCAATAACTCAAAAAATAACAGTTGCTGTAGAGGGTGTGGCAAAAAGGGAACACTTCTACACTGTTGGTGGGAGTGCAAACTAGTGCTTCCTCTGTGGAAAACAGTATGGCAATTCCTAAAAGCTCTAAATATTGACCTCTCATATGACCCCACAATCCCCCTACTGGGAATATACACTGAAGAACTCAAATCACTTTATGAAAAAGATACCTGCACACGTATGTTTATCGCAGCATTGTTCACAATAGCAAGAACCTGGAAGCAACCATGCTGTCCATCAAAAGAGGACTGGATTAAAAAATGTGTTACTTAGACGTGATGGAATACTATGCAAAAAGAACAAAATCATGAATTCCACAGCAACCTGAATGGAACTAGAGTCTATACTACTGAGTGACCTCTCCCAGAAACAAAGATCTGAGTATCACATATTCTCACTCATATAGTGGACCTTGAACATCCAACATAATACTATAAGAAAATGACTGACAGTGGTGGGAAACAATGGGGCGGGGGAGGGAGATGGGATTAATGGTAGTCAATATCTGTCTGGGGACGGGGAGATACCTCTTATCAACAAGGGTGCCTGAATGAGGCATATTGGTATACCTAACCCTTAACTGTACCCCACAATGTCATAATAAAAAATATTGATTATAAAAAAAATTAAGAAATTTAAAAAAATAAAGAAATAAGGCATGATCTGAACAAATGGAAAGTACTAATATGCTCCTGGTGAGAAAGAGGAAAGCGATCCCTGAACCCTGAAGACTGGCCACACTTCTCGTGAGTAAATGGAGATGGACAATTGTGTAGGACACCATCATTAAACAAGTCTGCTTTATCATCATCATGAATGAATAAAAATGCTACTCCATAATCAGCCCTGAACACAAACAAAACGTGAACACCCCTCAGTAACAGAACTGGCCAAACAGTCTCCATCTTGGCTTGTGTCCATGCCCACTTTTTCTTTATCAGTCACAACTTTATTCTCACTTCATTCTTCCTGCTCTGTAGGTTAACTTACATCCTAAAATATTGGTTTTCCTTAATCTGGAATTTTCCCTGCTTCCTGGTCGCATCCAACCCAAGTGAAGCCCTATTACCTTGAACCTCTCCCCAAAATCATTTAACACATGCTTAAATTCTATAAAAGTTCCTTTGCAACATTCTCAGACACCTAATGGTTCCTCATGTTTTTGCTCCTTGGCTACGAAAATTAATAAATCCAACTTGTTCAACTGCAGTTTGCTCCTTGTAGTCTTTGGCTGGCAGGGGATGACGTCAGTTGGGAATATTAGCAACATAAGCTTATCAGATCTCTGAAAACTAGTATTTGTTTTAATGTTTTAATACAATGCAATTAGAGTCCTCACTTTATGTGTGTTATGACCTGGGGGTTGCTCGATTTTATCCTCATCTTCACAGAGAAGTATAAGTGGCAGAGAATAGTGTAAAAAAATATAAAAGCAGAATTACAGGAGAGAGGTGGATATGCTTACAAAAAAAGAGGTCCTTGCGATGATAGAACAGGTCAGTATCATTGTGGTGAATATATAAAACCACACGTGATAAAATAGTTTAGAACTAAACATGCACACACATGCAAATGAGTGCAGAACAACAAGAAAAATCTGAATAAGACTGGTTGATTGTATTAATATCTTCATTGTGATATTATGCTATAATTTTGCAAAATGTTACCATGGGAAAAACTTGGAAAAGAATACAAAGGATTATTATCTATGCATTATTTTTTATAACTGTAGGTGAATCCACAATTACCTCAAAATTTTCACTTAAAAAAAAAGCAAGGTCTGTGGGAAGGTAAATTGCATTATCATAATGTATGTTTTAACTCAGTAAACACAGATAATATGTATTGATATAAAATATGTAAATCAATCACTCAAGTATGAAATCTAGAAATATATTCATACATTTATTATTATTTTTATCATCATATTTATGATTTAGGTTTTGTTTAGTTCAGTGAAAATCTGGGAAGCAATATATAATATGTAAATAATAACCATCTTATTATATATGAAATATTGAATGTAAGCTATTATTCACTGAATAGTAAGCAACACTGTTGCTCTATCAGAATAATATAAATTTTGTTTTTTAACAATTACTCCATGTACTTAAATGATATCTTTTCCATGAGAAGCTACAACTCAGGAGTATTCAGTAGAAATGCTATCCATGTTTTCAGTAATACACTGAAAAATAATGTCTAGCATTCAAAGTATAGTTACTGATATTTTGCAAAGCAAAGAAAACCTTTCAACCCAAGTAACACATAAACCTCCCAAGAAAGATTTCATCTATGGAATTTTCTCTGTAAGGCCAAAGCATCATGCTTCTAATCTTCATTTCAGATGTTCAGATAAATCTAATACCTAATGCCTCTTTGCTAAGACTCTCTTATCTCTTGGAAGTAAGTTTCTTGTCCCTGCTCTGCTATCATTTATCTTGATTTCTTTAATTCTTTTTTCAGCTGATCTCCTTAATCCTCTTAATTACATTGTCTCCAAAACTCACCCCCATGTACTCTACTTGCACTATTATCAGATCATTTCATTATCAATTATCTGTAAAATTAGTTCTTAAATTATTCTTGGTTTTTAATAACGCTGTTCTCACCCATCAACCTTTCCATTTCTAAGGTAGTATTTTTAGATACTTCTTATTCTCTTTCTCAGGGCCGTTAATCAAAAACCACACTGATTTTCTTTTCTTACAAATACTGTGGAGTGTCCTATATATCTTCAGGGTCTAAAAGCAGTGTTTCTCAAAACGTAGGGGGACTAAGAATCACCTGAGATGCTTGTCAAATGTTCATCCACATTTCCATAAATACTGATTAGAAGACCTGGGGTAGGATCTGTGTATTAAACACACACCTCACTTGTAGAGACAGTTCATAAGAGACCTAGAGCCACAAATAAGAAAAGAAAATGATTCCCATCTAGGTGCCTTTCTAACAGATTCTAGAACATTCCAAGGAAAATATCTTGATGTTTTGATAGCTGAAGGAATCTAACAATGTTTCTATAAGATGCCCAGATAAAACAAGAATAAGGCTTTTGCCAACCCACGCAAGCAAATGACAGGGTACACTTAGTGCTGAGAGGAGGTGGAGCCAGATGAACTCAAACAACTGCTTTGATATCACTGAGGTTCAGTTTCTTCTTCTGTAATATGAGGATAACACCCCACCCCACTCCATAGAGTAATTGGGAACATTAAATGAGATCATGCCTAAAGCATTTATCTGTGACTCAATCATGCTGTAACTGCTAAGTACATATTAGCTCATCTTTTTCTTCTGGGAACTGTTCACACTTTTCTTAGATATTTTTGTGCTTTACAACTATTTACATTTCTAAAAGAGCATTGTCTGAGTGAAACATCTCACAATTTGCTGGGATCCTGCAGGTGCTTAAATGATCATTCCACCAGCAACTAAGCCAAAAAATATTTTTTTATCCTCATGTTTTCAGTTTCCTTGTGTTTAATATGATCAAAATTCTCAGGAATCTAAGAGGGAAATATCACAAACATAATAGTACCTTTGGGAAAAAAGATGCCACCCTCATGTCATCACAAGATTTAGCACTTCTCACTCCCATATAATGCTAAGATAATGCCCCAAAGTCTCAGATAAACCTTTTCCTCTGTAAAAATATGATTAACATTGTCTAGGAGCAGTGGCTCATGCCTGTAATCCCAGAAGTTTGGGAGACCAAGCCAAGGTAATTGTCTCAGCCCAGGAGTTCAGCCTGGGAAACATAATCTCTACAATAAATCAAAAAATTAGCCAGGCATGGTTGAGCCAGTCTGTAGTCCCAGCCATTTGGAAGACTGAGCCCAGCAGGTTGAGGCTGCAGTAGCCATGCTCTCTAGCCTGGGCGACAGAAAGACTATGCCAAAAGAAAGAGAGAGAGAGAGAAAGGAAGGAAGGAAGGAAGGAAGGAGGGAGGGAGGGAGGGAGGGAGGGAGGGAGGGAGCGAGGGAGGGAAGGAATAGGAGAAATATGATAGTATCACAAGTTATAGAGATACAGAAAAGTGGCTGGTGGTTTGTGCTCCTAAAATAGAAAAGATAAGGAAAGTCACCCTTTTGGTTTCAATTAGTAGGTTGAAATCCTTTACTTTCTAACTGGGAAGTAATAAGGGTTTAAAGAGCACATACCTGGAGAATCCTAAAATATTTCCTCTCCAGACTCAGAAAATGAAGTGTTGGCCATTTCTTCAAAACTCAGTAAGTGCTATCCCCCAAGCTTACCACCCTTGAAGAGTTCCCGTTATGATAACAGGAGGTCTTTGACCAATACCTTTTCCTCCTGGGTTGGACATGTCCCATCAGGCATCTGTAGTTTTATTCTAGTCATGTTGCTTGGTTTGCACATTTTCCTTTTTTTTTCTTCTTGTATTTACTCCATCAAAACTGCCATTTAGTGCAGGTGCCTGAGTATATCTTATGGTTAATTTCTCGAGGCTAAGATGATGAGATACTGTAGAGACCTAATATGGTCACCTCAATCCTAACAAGTACCTCTCCTAAAGGAAGAGGTGTTTTAGGACAGACAAGCCTTCCAGTGTCTTTAACTCATGTTGCATACACAGCTATAAACTTGATATTTCTCTGTCCTACTTCAATAACATATTTGTTCGATAAAATGAAAATCGAACAATTAATATATACTAGATACTCTCTCAGATTCTAGGCACTTAAAAGTTCCTTTTAGCTGACATTATTGAGTATGCAATACCAAAAAATTGTTTTGCCCTTCATATATATTGATTCACAATAACTCTATGAATAAAGAACTATTATTCCCACTTTATATATGAAAAAGTTGAAAAATTTTAAATTTCAGAACAGTGAAAAATTTTAAATTTTAAAAATTTCAGTGGTATATTGTCCATTTACATTCAGACAGATTACTGAAATGTGATTGTCTACCCATCATGAACTTCTTACAAAGTTTTTTCTTTGTTTGATTGTTTTCTTTTAGCTTTGGGGTTGATGTATGTGTGTGTTTTCAAGTTTGCTGTTGTGATGTGTTCTCTGTTGATTCTGTGTTCTGCTATTCTCTTCAGAAATGTGTGGTCATACTTTTTTTTCCTGTCTTCTGTACTTTATACCTTTTTAAGCATCTCTTATAGAGTTGGTCTGGAAGTTGGATAATCTCTTAGGGACTGGATGTCTGGGAAGGATTTTAATTCTCCATCACTGATAAAGCTGAGCTTGGCTGTGTAGGAATTCTGCTTGAAATTGTTTATCTTTGAGAACTTTGAACATTGGACTCCAGTCCCTTCTTGCTTATAGTGCTTCTGCCAGTAGGTCTGCTGCTATTCCAATTGGTTTTCCTCGGTAGATAATCTGACCTTACTCTCATGCTGCCTTTAAGATTTTTCTTCTGTGCCTACTCTGTGTAGGCATATTACTATATGTCTAGGGGTTGATCTTCACATTTGATGTTCTGTGGAGGTCCCCTTATCTCTTGTGTTTGACTAGTCACATCTCTGGTGAGATGGGGAAAGTTTTCTTGGATAACCTCTTGGAATACTTGCTCCAAGGTGTTATCCATTTCCCTTTCTTCTGGGATACCAATCAGGCATAGGTTTGGCCTCTTGATATAATCACACATCTCTTGTAGGTTTTGTTCTTTCCTTCTGAGTTTTCTTTCTATGTTGTTACAGATTGGGTTAATTCCATGTTCTTCAAGTTCTGAGATTCTTTCTTCTGCTTGCCCAATTTTGCTTTCCATACATTTCATCTTGTTATTTATTTCCTGGATGAAATTTTTTAATGGCCAAAATCTCTGTTACAAGTTCTTTCAGTGTTGCAACTTGTCTTTCGTGAGTCTTATTCACTCTCTCCATCCATTTCTGAATCCCTGTTGTATTCTGGGGCCAATCATTGGTGACTTCCTTTGTTTGGGCTCTGATGTCTAATTTTTCAGGTGTTTTCCCTTTGTCTGGAAATTACCTGTGGTCTTCCATTGGTTTTTTTCTCATTTGCGACAGATCTCTTTCTTTTCTCTTAGTTCCATTATTCATGTTTGATGTTTGCTCAGCCCTTTGTTCTTCTCTGATCAGGACTCTGGATTTCTTCTGTTTTTAAACAGGAGTGTGGATGGGAAGATTTTCTGTCTCTGGTAGGTTTTGAATGTTGAATAAGGTGGAGGATGGGGAGCTAGGATTCTGAAACTACTTGCAAATCACAATGTTCATGGATTGTAGTATGGGTTCCCTGAGACCCACTCCTCACCACCACTCTATATGATGATGGTATGGGTATGTGTGTGTATCCCCTGAGTCCAAGATACAGTAATAGTAATGAGGAGAACAGAGAAGAGTCAAATAAAATAAGATGAGCAAAAATTTTTTAAAAAAATGAAAATTGACTTCCGACAAGATGGCGACGGGGCAGCCTGGTCTATGAAACTCTCTGCAAAGGAGAACGCAGAGGGTCTCTGGCTCTTTCCCCAGGGGCTGTGGATCCCAACGTGGGCAGCCTGCTCTTCACATGTAGCTCGGCTGTCACCACCATGGGCATCGCAGCGGTCTGGACAGCCACTGCAGCTGCAGACACAGCAGCTGCCAGCGCTTAGCGACCTCCATGGCGGCCATAGTGCATCATGCCACCCATGCCTGAGGTGATCCACGACTTCAGTCCTTGAAGTCCCTGCAGGCAAGATCTGCTGGGATCGCTGCCACCTCTGCTGCCACTGTGAAGTCCTGCCGGCCGTGGGTCTTCTCCTGTGTGCCCTGAGGCAGGCTCCCATCTCCGGCCTCTGCCCGACTCTTGTCTGGCTCCACCCCCTCTGGGACGAGCAGTTGAGATAGCACCACGTGAAGGCGATACAAGGTAACAAGACCGAAATGGAAGAAACAAGCTTGAAAAACAGAGGCCAGATTTGAATGGTGAACTGAAGGTGATCTGAACTGAAGGTGATCTGAACTGTCCTTCACAGCAGGCCAGAGGCAACTGACCCTAACTGTAAACTAATTTACCAGCTTGAAAAGACAGCTAGAAATCAGAGCTGAAAGGACATTGGACTTAAACAAAAAGTCTCAGAGTGTGCTCGATTGCTTCTGTTAGTTTAATGACTTAAATCTATTCCTATTGTTTTGTTCCTTTTTTTTCTTTTCCTCTTCCTTTTCTTCTCTTTTGTCCTCTCTGTAAACCATATCTTTGTATAGAGGAACAGCACACCAATAAGGTGATTGGTTGGTCTGTATGTTAGCATCATTGTATGTTTTATATTTTTTTTGTATGGGAGTTGGTTAGGCTGTAGCCATGGTCTATTATTTTTAACTGTTTCAGTTTAGGTCTCTCTCTCCATTTGTTGGTACACTTGTCTGTTTCCCCCCTTACTCCTCTCTCTCTATCCATCACCCTCTTGCCCCCACTGTCTGCTCCATTCTCTTCCCCCTGCTAACCACATTTTATTTCAGGGAGTAAACCTACAGCCCCACTGCACGGACAGATTCCAAGGCAGTGGGAAGTGGGTTTCAGATTATCCATACACCTGTTGGCAAACACCAGGACCTGCAGATAGCTTTTGAATCACAGTTCTCCCCTTAAGTAAATCTCAAAACTGCAAAAAGGACCACCCCCAACCTACAGTGCAACTCCAGAATTGAACAAAGTAAGAGGACATACATAAAGAATGGGAGATTGAACAAACAGAAGTAAAAGCAATCCCTCTACCCCTGAATAACAGAATTAAAGAAGACGGTGATGTGGAGGAAAGGAAAAAGTAGGGAGGGGGAAAAAGCTGCACAAATGAAGAAAAACCAAATGAAGAATATAGGTCTCACACAGACCCCTGGGAGATCAGACACTGAGAAAACAGATTCTGGAACACAAACAATGAAGAGCCCCCAAAATGACTGGCCACATGCAACAAACCCAGACATCAAGACATTAATAGAGAGAATTTAAAAAATTGAGGAGAGACAAGAGGAAAATAGGAAGGAGCTGATGTCAGAAATAACAGTAGTAAAGAATACTGTGATGGAAATAAATAACAAACTGATAAGCATGGAAAGCAGAATTAGCCAAGCAGAAGATAGAATCTCAGAGCTCGAAGACCAAAACACAGAACTAATGCAAACTGTCAAAAGCATAGAAAAGAAGCTCAAAAGACAGATGAAAACTTTCAAGAGATGAATGATCACTTCGAGATGGAACCTAAGAGTAATTGGGGGCCATTGCCTTGCTAGAGACTGGTGTGGCCATGTGCTCCTTGAGTCATGGCTGTCACCATGCTTCCTGGCTTTGGTCCCCCTCCCCCACCTTGGGAGGTGAATCTTCTCTCTTCTTTCTTTTCTTTCTTAAAAAAAAAAGTAATTGACCTTCCTGAGGCAGAGAGAGAAACAGAGGCCACACTGGAACAAACATTTCATGAAATCATTCAAGAAAACTTCCCTCATCTCATTAAGGATGAAAAGATTCAAACACAAGAGATTCAGAGAACCCCTACAAGACAACAAATGAGAAGACCAACTTCCAGACATATAATAATTCGCCTAAACAAAGTAGGTATAAAAGAAAAAATTCTAAAGGCTGCAAGAGAAAAAGGTCAGACTATGTACCAGGGAAGACCAATTAGAACAGCAACAGATTTATCTACAGAAACTCTCCAGGCAAGGAGAGCTTGGAGCCCTATCTTCAAAGTTCTAAAAGATAAACAATTTCACAGAGAATAACCTACTCAGCTAAGCTTAACTTCAGCAGTGAGGGAGAACTGAAATCTTTCCCAGATATCCAATCCCTAAGAACCCACACTGCCACAAGATCACCTCTACAAGAAACACTTAAGAAAGTATTGAACACAGAAGAAAAGGAAAAAAAGAACAACAACGTTCTTCACAAGAGTACAGGCAAAAGATTAAAAACACACATGATCCAACTCTAAAACCAAAAGAAAGACAACACACAAACAGGAAGAACAACAACTCTGTAAGAACATTATGATAGGGTTCAACTCTCACATTTCAATAATTTGTTTGAATGTGAATGAACTAAATACACCACTGAAAAAACATAGAATGGCAAAATGGATAAAATATCACCAGGCAACAATCTATGGCCTTCAAGAGACTCACCTCACTAGAAAGGACACTCATAGACTCAAAGTAAGAGAATGGGAAAAAAATTTTCAGGTGAATGGAAAACAAAAGAAAGGTGGAGTCATGATCTTAATCTCAGACAAAATACCCTTTAGGCTATCAAAAATAAAAGATACAGAAGGTTACTACATAATGATAAAAGGTTCAATCCATCAACGAGAAATATCCATCATAAACATATATGCACCAAACATAGGAGCACCAACTTTCATAAAGCAGCTCCTAGGTAAACTAAAAAAAGATATCAACTCCAATACCATCATAGCTGGGGACTTTAATACCCCACTCACAACCCTAGACAGATCATCAGAACAAAAAATCAGCAACGAGATCCGTAACCTCAATGTGACTCTTGATCAAATGGATTCAACTGATACCTACAGAACCCTCCATCCAAAGACCACAGAATACACATTCTACTCATCACTCCATGGAACATACTCTAAGATTGACCACATACTTGGCCATAAATCAAGCATAAACAAATTTAAAAGGACTAAAATTATACCATGCACCTTCTCAGACCACAGTGGAATAAAAATAATCATTAACATCAACAAGGTTCCCCAAGAACCCACAAAGAAATGGACACTAAACAGCATGATGCCAAACAACTCCTGGGTTGTTGATGAAATCAAAACAGAGATTAAAAGATACCTGGAAACAAATGAAAATGAAGAAACATCTTACCAAAATCTCTGGGATGCCATGAAAGCTGTATTAAGAGGGGGAATTTATATCCCTACAAACGCACATAAAGAAAATGGAAGGATCACAAATTAACAGTCTAAGAAGCCACCTAAAAAAGCTGGAAAAGGAAGACCACAAAAATCCTAATTTCAGCAGAAGAATCCAGATCACCAAAATAAAAGCCCAAATTCAGGACATAGAAGACAAAAAGATAATACAAAAAATCAATGAAACTAAAAGCTAGTTCTTTGAAAGGATAAACAAGATTGATGGTCCCCTACCTAGACTGACCAAGAAAAAGAGAGAAAAATCCCAAATAAACACAATCAGAAACACAAAAGATGAAGTCACATCTGATCCTGAAGAAATACAAAAGATCATTAGAGACTACTATGTACACTTGTGTGGAAACAAACATGAAAACCTTAAGGAAATGGAGGACTTTCTGTCATCACACAACCTGCCTAGGTTGAAACAAGAATAAATTGAGATCCTAAATAGACCAATAACAATCAAGGAAATCGACTACGTAATAAGGAAAGTACCTACCAAAAAAAACCCTGGACCAGATGGCTTACCAGCAGAATTCTACAAGAAATTTAAGGAGGAACTTATACCAATCCTACTGAAGGTATTCCAGGCAATTGAGAAAGATGGAACTCTCCCCAAATCATTTTACGAAGCTAACATCACATTGATACCCAAGCCAGGTAAAGACCCAACAAAGAAAGAGAACTACAGGCCAATATCTTTGATGAACATAGATGCTAAAATTCTCAACAAGATCCTAGTGAACCAGATTCAACAACACCTCTCAAAATCATCCATCATGACCAAGTAGGCTTCATTCCTGGGATGCAAGGCTGGTTCAACATTTGTAAAACCATAAATGTAATTAAATACATCAACAGATGTCAAAACAAAAACCACATGACTATATCATTAGATGCAGAAAAAGCTTTTGATAAAAATCCAGCACCCTTTCTTGATAAAAACCCTCGAACAGCTAGGCATATGGGGAACATACCTCAAAATAGTAAAAGCCATCTACGAGAAACCTACAGCCAGCATACTCCTGAATGGACAAAAACTGGAAACATTTCTCCTGAAAACTGGAGCAAGACAAGGATGCCCACTCTCACCCCTCCTGTTCAATATAGTATTAGAAGTCCTGGCTAGAGCAATCAGAGAAGAGAAGGCAATCAGGGGTATTCAAATAGGAAAAGAGGAAGTCAAGGTATCTCTCTTTGCAGATGACATGATCGTGTACTTTTAAAACCTAAGAGAATCTGTCAAAACCTCCTTACACTGATGAAGGACTTTGGCAAAGTCTCAGGGTATAAAATAAATGTGCAAAAGACAATCACATTTCTTTATACCAATAATAAACAAACAGAAACCCAAATAAAAAGCACAATTCCATTAACAATAGCCACAAAAAAAATGAAATACCTTGGCATCTTCCTAACCAGAACTATGAAAACTACAAAACACTGCCCAAAGAAATCAAAGATGACACAAAACAAGTGGAAAAATATCCCATGCTCATGGATTAGAAGAATCAACATTGTGAAGATGTCCATCCTACCTAAGGTAATCTACAGATTTAATGCAATACCCATCAAACTACCAGCAACATTCTTCTCAGTCCTAGAAAAAACAACACAGGAATTCATATGGAAACACAAACGACCAAGAATAGCCAGAACAATCCTCAGCAAAAAACATAAAGCGGGTGGTATCACATCACCAGACTTCAAATTTTACTATAAAGCTACAATAATCGAAACAGCTTGGTATTGTTACAGGAACAGGCATATAGACCAATGGAATAGAATTGAGATTCCAGAAGCAAAACCTCAATTTCTCAACCAACCTGATC
>NW_007253975.1:60282-61112 GCF_000164805.1 Carlito syrichta
CAAACTCCTAACCCACAGGTCATAAGAGATAAGATACACAAGTGGGACCTCATTAAACTGACAAGCTTCTGCAAAGTCAAAGAAACCATCAAGAGAGCAGAGAGACAGCCTACAGACTGGGAAAGAGTATTTGCCAACTCCAGGTCTGACAAAGGCTTAACATCTTGGATCTACAAGGAACTCAAACGTGCTGAAAAGAAAAAAAAACAAGCAACCCCATTATAAAAGGGGCAAAAGATATGAACAGACACTTCTCAAAGGAAGACATCCAAGCAGCGAACAGACACATGAAAAAATGTTCAACCTCACTAATCATCAGGGAGATACAAATCAAAACCACACTGAGATACCACCTAACTCCAGTCAGAATGGCAATTATCAATAACTCAAAAAATAACAGTTGCTGGAGAGGGTGTGGCAAAAAGGGAACACTTCTACATTGTTGGTCGGAGTGTAAACTAGTGCAACCTCTGTGGAAAGCAGTGTGGCAATTCCTAAAATCTCTAAATATCAACCTCCCATATGACCCCACAATCCCCCTACTGGGAATATACCCTGAAGAACTCAAATCACTCTATCAAAAAGATACCTACACATGAATGTTTATCGCAGCATTGTTCACAATAACAATGTGAATAACAGAACCTGGAACCAACCATGCTGTCCATCAAAAGAGGACTGGATTTTAAAAATGTGGTACACATACATGATGGAATACTATGCAGCCATAAAAAAGAACAAAATCATAAATTTTGCAGCAACCTGGATGGAACCAGAGTCAATAATACTGAGTGATCTCTCACAGAAACAAAGATCCGAGTATCACATGT
>NW_007253975.1:61563-66372 GCF_000164805.1 Carlito syrichta
ACAAGGGTGCCTGAACGAAGCATATTTGTATACCTAACCCTTAACTGTACTCCACAATATCATAATAAAAAATATTGATTATAAAAAAATAAAAAATGAAAATAACACAAAACAATGAATGGAGAAACTAAAGCAAAAAATAATAGAACACACACACACACACACACACACACACACACGCACACACACTAAAACAAACTGGAATAACAACAAAGCAAAATAATACAAAAAAGAGTAACAACAAATACCAGAAAAACCAAACACACCCACATGCCCAGTAGAAAATGAAAGGAGAAGAAAAAGAGGATTTTCAGCAAGATGGCAATGGGACAGGTTGGACTGTGAGTGTCTCTGCAAAAGCTATTGTCCATAAAGACTCCTTGCGTGAGTTGGTGTGTGCCAGTGGGTGAGTGAAAGTTCATCTGAGGGGAGATTCAGGTTCATGCACCTGGGGCTCTCCTCCAGAGGTGACTGCAACCCCTCCACTGCCCTGAGATTGGGATCACTGGCATGCGCAAGATCATCTGCTGTTCTCATACTCTCCTGAAAAAAGCTTGCCAAATACAGCTGACCCTCATCACCTGAAGCCTGGCCCACACTATCACCTGTGACAGCAAAGTGGCTGGAGCCCCGGATCAATGGAGAAAGAAGTGGAGGGAGAGCTGGAGAGGAATTCCATCTTCAGTGATGAAACGCCAGTCAGAGCCATCTTGTCTGTTCTGGAACCAGGCAGAGACCTACACTGCCCCTCCCAACTCCACCCAGCCCCCAACCTGGGACCTAGAGGTAGTCTCATCAAACTCAGATGACACATGCCCCTCCCCCACACATACTCATCAGATCTGAGCAGGAGACTTGACAGCAGCAGGCCAGGTGAGTCCAGATCTGATACACCCTCCTCCCGCAATAGACCTGGGGCATCTGACACATGCTGAGAGCAACCACATCAGTCTGCAATGAGGGCAGAGGGGAGGACCTGGAGCTCAGCACTGAAAGGAAGTTGACATTATAGGAACTGCCTCAGAGTGAGTTTTTGTTTGTTCATTTTGTTTGTTTGTTCTGCTTGGTTTTTGTTTGTTTTTTGTTTTAGTTTTGGGTTTTTTTCTCTTTCTTTCTGTTTTTGATTACATTTTTGTACTTGCTTTGTCTGTTATCTTATTTTATTTGTTTTTAGACTTCCTGTTTCTTATGGGTACTTTTGAGAGAGAGTATATCAATTTGGGGGTTTTGTCAGTTTGTATGTTTGTATGATTGCCTGTATGCTTTTGCTTGTTTAATCTTTTCTGTCTTTGTGTGTCTTTATTTGTTAGTTAGTATGCCTGTTTTCCCTCTTGTTCTTCTCTCTCTCCACTTTCCTCTAATTCCCCGTCCTTCCTTTCTCCATTCTTTTCCTTTTTCTTACCACATTTTGCTTTCGGGGGCAAACCTATACCTCCACTGCATGGACAGACTGTAAGACAATGGAAAGTGGGTTCCAGGGCGCCCACACACCTATCAGTAGACACTGGGATCTGCAGATAGTTTCTGAATGGTAGCTCTCCCATCAATTAAATTTCAAAGCTGCAAAAAGTACAGCCCCTAACCCACAGTCCAACTTCAGAATTGAACAAAGTCAGAGAATCCACATAAAGAAAAATAGGAGATAAAGCAAACAGAAGTAAAAGCTACCCTCCATCCCTGAAAAACAGAATTAAAGAAGAGGTTTAAAAAAAGGTGGGGGGGGGGGGAGTGGGAGAGGAAAATCTACACAAATGAAGAAAATGCAAAAGAAGAAAATGAGTCTCATACAGACCCTGGGAGGACAGACACTGAGATACAGACTTTGGACTGCAAACAATGAAGAGCCCTCAGAATGACTTTTCTCAAACCACAAACCCAGATATCAAGACATTAGTAGAGAGAATGAATAGAATTGAGGTGAAACAAGAGGAATAAAGGAATTGATAACTAAGATAACAGCAATAAAGAATACAGTGAATGAAATGAATGACAAACTGATTAGCATGGGAAAGAGACTTAGCCAAGCAGAAGATAAAAAATCTCAGAGCTTGAGGATCAAAATATGGAACAAACCCAAACTGTTAAAAACATAAAAGAAGCTTAAAAATACAGAAAAAAACCTTTTAGAGATGAACAATTATTTCAAGAGGTGGAGCCTAAGATTAATTCGAATTTCTGAGGCAGACAGAGAGACAGAGAACACACTGGAACAAGCATTCCCTGAAATTATCCAAGAAAACTTCCCCCATCTCATCAGTGATGTGACCATTCAAACACAAGAGATTCAGAGAATCCATGCAAGACAACAAATGAGACCAACTCTTAGACACACAGTAATTTGCCTACACAAAGTAGTTATGTATAAAAGAAACAATCCTAAAGGCAGCAAGATAAAAAGGTCAGACTACCTACTGGGGAAGACCAATTCAAATAACATCAGACTTATCTATAGAAACACTGCAAGCTAGTAGAGCTTGGAGCCAACTCTTCCATGTTCTCAAAGATAAAACAATTTCAACCAAGAATTACCTTCCCAGCTAAGCGAAGCTTCACAGTGATGGGGAATTAAAATCTTTCCTAGACATTCAATCCCTAAGAGCCTATGCTGCCTTCAGATAATTTCTACAAGAAACACAGAAGAAAGGAAAAAAAGAACAACGATGCCCTTCACAAGAATGCAGGAAAAAGATTGCAAACACATAAATCAACCCAAAAATCAAAAGAAAGACAACACACAAACAAACAGCAGCAGCAACAACAAATGCAATGAGAACATCATGACAGGGATAAACTCTCACATCCCAATAATTCTCCTGAATGTGAATGGACTAAATGCACCACCAAAAAGACATAGAATGGTAAAATATATAAAATATCATAAGGCAACAATATATTGTCTCCCAGAGACTCATCTCACTAGAAAGGACAATCTCAGACTCAAAGTAAGAGGATTGGAAACAAAATTTCAGGTGAATGGAACACAAAAGAAAGCAGGAGTCACAATCTTAATATCAGACAAAATACCCTTCAAGCTATTAAAAAAGATATGAAAGGTCACTACACAATGATAAAATGTTCACTCCATCAATAAGAAAGCTCCATCCTAAACAAATATGCATCCAAAATAGAAGCAGCAACTTTCATCAAGCAGCTTCTAGGTAAATTTTAAAAAGCTATTGACTCTAACTCCATCATAACTGGGGACCTAAATACCCCACTCACAACCCCAGACAGATCATCAAGACAAAAAATCATCAAGGAGATCCAGAACCTCAACCTGACATTGACCAATAATCAACCCAACACTCTACCCAACAACCATGAAATCTATATTCTTCTCATCACTACATGGAATGTACTCTAAGATTGGCCACATCATCGACCATAAGCCAAGTATTAACTAATTCCATAAGATTGAAATACTGCCATGCACTTTCTCAGACCACAGTGGAATAAAAATAAATATCAACACCAACAAAGTTACCCCAAAACCCACAAAGATATGGTACACTAAACAGCATGATGCCAAACAACTCCTGGGTCAACATGGAAAACAAAACAGAGATTAAAAGACACCTAGAAACAGATAAAAACCAAGAAACGTTTTACCAAAACCTCTGGATGCCATGAAAGCAATATAACAGGGGAATTCATATCTCTATGAACACACATGAAGAAAATGGAAAGATCACAAGTTAATAGCCTAATAAATCACCTAAAGAAGCTGGAAAAGCAAGACTAACAAAACCCTAACTTCAGCAGAAGAATCCAGATCATCAAAATAAAAATCTAAATTTGGGAGATAGAAGACAAAAAGATAATACAAAAAATCAAGGAAACAAGAAACTGGTTCTTTGAAAGGATAAATGATTGATGGTCCCCTAGCTAGACTGACCAAGAAAAAGAGAGGAAAAAGTCAAAATAAACAAAATCAGAAATGCAAAAGATCAAGTCACAACTGACCCCAAAGAAATACAAAAGAGTATCAGAGAATACTATGTCTACTTTTATGAAACAAACTGGAAAAATCTACATGCAATGGAGGACTTTCTTACATCACACAACTACACAGGTTGAAACAAGAAGAAATTGAGATGTTTAATAGACCAACAACAATTTAGGAAATTGACTATGTCATAAGAAAAGTACCTACAAAATAAAAAGCCTGGGACCAGACAATTTTCCAGCAGAATGCTACAAAACATACAAGGAGGAACATACCAATACTATTGAAAGTATTCCAGGCAATTGAGAAAGATAGAACTCTCCCCAAATCATTTAACGAAGCTAACATCACATTGATATCCACATCAGGTGAAGATTCAACAAGGAAAGAGAACTACAGGCCAATATCCTTGATTAACATAGATGCTAAAATTTTCAACATGATCATAGCAAACTGGATCCAACAACACGTCTCAAAAATCATCCACCATGACCTAGTAGGCTTCAACTCGGGATGCCCGGCTGGTTCAAAATTTGTAAGACTATAAACATAATTAAATTAATCAACAGGTGAAAACAAAAACCATATGATAATATCATTAGACATGGAAAAAGCTTTTTTTTTTTTTTTTTTTCCATTAATCAGTAGTTTTTATTATGGTTTTGTGGGGTACAGTTAAGGGTAGGTGTACAATGACGTTTCATTCAGGCACCCTGTAGATAAAAAGTGTTTTCCCATCCCCCGACAGATATTTGCTACTGTTAATCCCATCCCCCTCCCCCCCGTAGTTTTCCCAGTTACCATCCGTCATTTTCTCATAGTGTTGCATTTGGATGTTCAAGGTCCATTATATGAGGGAGAAC
>NW_007253975.1:66392-67179 GCF_000164805.1 Carlito syrichta
GGTCCGTTCAGAGAATCTCACAAGTTCACCTATGCCGTCGCCATCTTGCCCCGTCTCTGGCCTTGCTTTAAAGAGATGGTTTGTTTTACAAATGAATGCTTTATCTTGTAACAGACTATGGAAATTGTCTGAAGCTGTTCATTTTCATGATGGATTCATCAGATTAAGTTTTCTACTGAATTTCTAACTTTTGGCAGTTTGCTAGGTATATCTCTTTTGGTTGATTCAAGTGCAGGGGCTAGCTTCACCCACACGCTTTCTGCTAACATTATGCTCTAGCCGGGCTCGGTGGCTCAGTCTGTCATCCCGCGCCTTTGGGAGGCTGAGGTGAGTGGATTGCCTGAGTCCGCAGGTTCAAGATCCGCCTGGGCAGCAAGACCTCATCTCTACAATAAATCAAAAAATCAGCCGGACGTGGTAGCGCATGCCTGTAATTCCGGCTACTCGGAAGGCTGAGGCGGAAGGATCGCCAGAGCCCAGCAGGCGAGGCTGCAGTCGGAAAAAGCTTTTGATAAAATCCAGCATGTCTTCTTGATAAAAACCCTCAAACATCTAGACACAGATGGAACATACTTCAAAATAGTAAGAGCCATCTATGAGAAACCCACAGCCAGCAAATGGCTAAATAGACAGAAATTGGAATCATTTTCCCTGAAAACTGGAAAAGACGAGAATGCCCATTCTCACTCCTCCTTTTCAACATAGTTTTGGAAGTCTTAGCTAGAGCAATCAGACAAGGGAAGGAGATCAGAGGTATCCAAATAGGAAAAGAGGAAGTCAAGTTATC
>NW_007253975.1:67199-68108 GCF_000164805.1 Carlito syrichta
AAAAGTACCTACAAAATAAAAAGCTGGGACAGACAATTTTCCAGCAGAATGCTACAAACATACAAGGAGGAACATACCAATACTATGAAAGTATTCAGGCAATTGAGAAAGATAGAACTCTCCCCAAATCATTTAACGAAGCTAACATCACATTGATATCCACATCAGGTGAAGATTCAACAAGGAAAGAGAACTACAGGCCAATATCCTTGATTAACATAGATGCTAAAATTTTCAACATGATCATAGCAAACCGGATCCAACAACACGTCTCAAAAATCATCCACCATGACCTAGTAGGCTTCAACTCGGGATGCCCGGCTGGTTCAAAATTTGTAAGACTATAAACATAATTAAATTAATCAACAGGTGAAAACAAAAACCATATGATAATATCATTAGACATGGAAAAAGCTTTTGATAAAATCCAGCATGTCTTCTTGATAAAAACCCTCAAACATCTAGACACAGATGGAACATACTTCAAAATAGTAAGAGCCATCTATGAGAAACCCACAGCCAGCAAATGGCTAAATAGACAGAAATTGGAATCATTTTCCCTGAAAACTGGAAAAGACGAGAATGCCCATTCTCACTCCTCCTTTTCAACATAGTTTTGGAAGTCTTAGCTAGAGCAATCAGACAAGGGAAGGAGATCAGAGGTATCCAAATAGGAAAAGAGGAAGTCAAGTTATCCCTCTTTGCAGACAACATGATGCTACACCTTGAAAACCCAAGAGAATTTGTCAAAAACCTCCTTGCACTAATAAAGGACTTTGACAAAGTCTCAGGGTATAAAATAAATGTCCAAAAGGCAGTCGTATTTCTACACATCAACAATAAATAAACAGAAACCCAAATAAAAAGCACTATCCCATTCACAATAGCCACAAAAAAAAAAAAAAAAAA
>NW_007253975.1:68128-69689 GCF_000164805.1 Carlito syrichta
AAAAAACCCCAATTAAAAAAAAAAAAAAAAAAAAAGCAAGAGGTATCACACTCCCAGACTTTAAACTTTATTATAAAGCTACAATAATCAAAACAGTCTGGTGTTAGTACAAGAACACGGATACAGACCAATGGAACAGGATGGAGATTCCAGAAGCAAAAACCCCAATTTCTCAAACAACTCATCTTTGACACAGCCTCCACCATCAACCACTGGGGAGAGGAGAACCTATTCAGTAAATGGTGCTGGGAAAACTAGTTGACAATGTGTAAAAAATTAAAACAAGACCCCTACCTATCACCATACACAAAAATCTACCCTAAATGGATCAAAAACCTAAATGTAAAACCTCAAACTATAAGAACCTTAGAAAATGTAGGAGACACCCTTATGGAAATCGGAACAGGCAACCAATTCCTGATCAAAACCCCAAGTGCTCATGCTATAAGAGATAAGATAAGACAAGTGGAACCTCCTCAAACTGATAAGCTTCTGCCAAGCCATAGAAACCATCGAGAGAGTGGGGAGATAGCCCACGGACTGAGAAAAAATATTTGCCAACTGTATGTCTCATAAAAGCCTAACATCTAGGATCTATAAGGAACTCAAACTTACTGAAAAGAAAAAAGCAAACAGCCATATTACAAAGTGGGCAAATTATATGAATAGATGCTTCTCAAAAGAAGACATATGAGCAGCCAACAGATACATGAAAAAATACTGAGCCTCACTAGTCATCAAAGAATTGTAAATTAAAACTCCACGAGATACCACTTAACTCCAGTCAGGATGGCCATCAACAATAACTCAGAAAACAACAGATGCTCGAGAGGATGTGGCAAAAAGGGAACACTTCTACACTGTTGGTGGGAGTGTAAACTAGTACAGCCTCTGTGAAAAACAGTGTGGTGATTCCTAAAAGATCTAAAAATCGACTTTCCATATGACCCCACAATCTTCCTACTGGGAATATACCCGGAGGAATGCAAATCACTCCATGAAAAAGATACCTACACACATATGTTTATCACAGCATTGTTCACAATAACAAGAACATGGAACCAATCATGGTGCCCATTGAAAGAGGACTGGATTTAAAAAATGTGGAACATATACATGGTGGAATATTACGCAGCCATAAAAAAGGACGAAATCATGAACTTCACAGCAACCTAGATGGACTTAGAGTCTATAATACTGAGCAATCTTTCACAGAAATAATGAACTGAGTATCATGTCTTTACTCATAAGCAGATCGTGAACAATTATTAGAATACCATAAGAAAAAGATTGGCACTAGCAGGAAACTGCCAGGGTGGGGGATACGCGTGTTTGGCAGTAGTGGGAATCTGCTGGAAGAGTGGGGGGCACTCCTCATCAACAAGGGTGCCTGCATAGCCGGGCTGGGTGGCTCAGCCTGTAATCCCGCGCTTTGGGAGGCTGAGGTGAGTGAATTGCCTGAGCCCGAGGGTTCGAGACCCGCCCCGGCAACTTGGCGAGACCTCATCTCTACAATAAATCAAAAAATCAGCTGGGCGTGGTAGCGCACACCTGTAGTTCC
>NW_007253975.1:69709-82432 GCF_000164805.1 Carlito syrichta
AAAAGAAGAAGAGAAAAAATAGGAATTCAGGTTGAAACCTTACACATATTTTCACACACACATTAAACTAAAAAAAAGAGAAGAACAAAATAGCAAAAGGAAACCAACAACAACAAAAAACCCCTGAAAGATGAACACTCAATCATTCACATACACCCATAAACTGAAAACAAAAAAAACAAAAGAAGAGAAAAAAAATTAGGGATGCAGAAAACCCTCGTATACACATTCATGCACCAAGAAAAAATACAGAAAGATTGGAAAAACTAACAAAGAAACAGACAAAATAAAAAAAAAAAAATTAAAAAAAAAAAAATCCTGCCCTCTTGTGGCAGGGTCCATAATTGTCCCTCTCAGCGGCTCCTCCGCAGTCTCCGCAGGAGCGGACCTCATTCACTTTCTCCCCAGCGTCCAGGCCAGGGCAAGAGGAGGGCGCAGTGCGGGTGGGGAAGGCTGCACTCCTCCCTTCTCCCGCGGCATGGCCAGAGGGAGCCCCTCCAGTGGGAAGGTGCGGGACTGTCTCTTCCCCGGGGCCTGGCGGGGAGTGACCCAGCTAGGGCTCTCGTGGAGTGGCGTCCTCCCACCGCGGCTGAGTTCCAGGCCCTGCCTGGGTGCGTCCCTCTCAGCTGTGCCCCAGCCGTGCGGGTCTGACTTTCCGAGGAGTGCTGAGGAGGGGGCGGGTGGCTCAGCCCCAGACTCCCCACTCACTGACTTCTGTGGAGGGCTTCCTCATCCTTTGCTGGCCACATCGTTTGTCCCTTGGTTGAATCAGGGTAGGGGGTATGGTGCCCGGCACTCCGCACTCATTCTGTCCCTCCGAGTTTGTGCTTTCAAGATGTTCCCTCTGGGTCACCAGCAACACCTGAGTGGTTGCTCAGCCAGTCACAGAGACCGGCTCTGTTGCTCCATGGTGAGCCTGAGCGCTTTCCCGCCCCATTCTCAAGACCATGGCGGGGTGCCTCTTTGCTCTTCCAAAGTGGGGCTCTGCCCCTGGGCTCCCTCCGGGACCCTGGCTGCCAGTTTCCAGCCAGGTGCTGCAGTGGAGGGGCCAAACCCGGAGCCAGCCGTCTCTCCCGCTGCAGTGGTGAAGCAGCGCCCGAGCCCGTAGTCTCTTCCCGCAGCTTCTCTCCAGGAAGGTCTTTGTCAGTTTAAAAAACAAAAATGGCGCTCAACTTCCGCGACCTGGGAAGTGCCAGGGACCACGCAGTGTAGCTGCAGCACCAGCTGCTTCACCAGGAGATCCCTGGACATTGGCTCACCTGCCCCCCCTTCGTCACTCTCTCTCGGCAGCTTCTTCCCAGAAAGGGTTTTGTGGATTAAAAAAGAAGAAGAAGAAAAAAAGTGGCGCCCGGCTTCTGTGTCCTGGGAATCGCTAGGGCCCAAGCTGAGCAGCTGTGGCTGCTTGACCAGGAGAGCCCTGGCTACTTGCTTCTGAGCCCTCCCTCAGTCAGCCACTCACCATGCCCACTTACTCACTGACACTAAATTTCCCCTGCACACACTCACTCACATTGGGACTCGCATAGTCTGATTGGCTCAGTCGTCATCTTACCCCTTCCCGCCAAGTAATTCTTAACACAGTTCCTCATGTCTGTCCCCCACCATCCTCAAGACACTCTCATGTGCACACACACCCTCTTCCATATGCCACCATCCCCTCCAGAAACACCGCTGCCTTGTTAACCTTCACAGGTAACACATGTTGATGCTTCAAGGACTTGGTTCACAGATAATCTCCACCTTCCCAGATCCTAGAATGGCCTAATTGGTTTTGCTTTTTTTTCTCATGCAACCTGTGCTAGTTTTGTCTTGGTGTTGACGCTCTTTCTTAGTCATAGACAGCATTATAGGTAATACAAGCAGATTGTGTTTACATGTTTGCCTTCCCCTGAGAATGGTAAGCTCCCTGAATTTATCTGTTTTTGGGGGATCTAGCACAGTATCAGATATATAACAAATAAATGGCCGATAAACGTTCAGTCAACTGAAGATGAGGTTTTTAGAGACCAGATGATACCAGAACCACTAAGTACGTTTTTGAAACATGTGGTGTGTGTGTGTGTGTGTCTGTGTGTGTGTGTGTGTGTGTGTGTGTGTGTGTGTGTGTGGTGGGGGGAGGTGGCTCAGATATAGGTTGGGTTTTCGAGACTCTTGAAGACTAATAGAAGGACACGGAAGAAACACAATTAAAGGCAAGACACGAAGGGGAGAGTGATCAGAATGACACCTAGCCCAGGTTCTCGGTTCCAACTGACCAGGCTCTGATAATCCTTGTTCTACTGCTCCTGGCATGCAGCCTTCAGAAAGCCACTGAACTTTTCTGTGCCTCTGTTTGCTCATCCAGGAAGTGAAGATGATTGTACTACACACATGCTTCACTTGTTGTGAGCATGATTTGAGTTCATTTTTCAAAACATTTATGTCTAGTCACTGCTGTTGGGGGTTTCTAAATTAATTTCATGCATCTGTGGGACTGCGGTGTCAATGAACATCAACTCGTTTTCAAGTTTTTGATATGCATGACTAAATTGTCTTTTAAAATCATTATACCAATTTAGTTCAATAAGAACTGCTGATAAATGAAAAGGTTTTCTTGCAACCTTGCCAATATTCATTATTTGCTAATTTATCTGCAAAACAATATTTTTATTATCTGCAAAATAGTAATAAAAGTTGTGTAGGTGTCGTTGGTATGATCGGACATTCTATTGCAACATGATTCCTTGTGTATTCCTTTTTTTGTGAATCTTTTGTGGTTTTATACACGTTCAGCTTGCTTCCCTTGGACAGGATGCAAGCTGAACATAAAAAGATGAGTTCAGTAGGATTTGGCTTTTCATAATAGGTGTTGAGTATTGTCTTCTTTCAAAATAGCTTCTTTCCTGGTTTTCAGTATTGTGCTCTGGTTTGTCCAGCTGCTCATGTCTGTTTCCTTCTGTGCTGCCCTTGTTGGCTTATCTTGTGCATGACTTTTCAATATCCATGCCCTATCTCCTCTTCAAGATGAGCAAATATGTTTACAATACTCTACTCACAAAGGCAACAAAAATGTAGTAAAATAAATAACTGATTCTGCCCACACCCCAAGCCTTTGTTTTCCTTCCTTCCTTCCTTCGAGTCAGGGTCTCACTCTATTGCTCAGTAGCATGTGCACTAATAGCACGATCACAGCTCACTACAGCCTTTACCTCCTGGACTCAGGCTATCCTTCTGCCTCAGTCTCCCCAGTAGCTGCTTCTACAGGCACACACACTATGCTCAGCATTTTTGTTGTTGTTGTTGTTGTAGAGATGAGGTATCTCTGTAGATTAGGATGATCTCAAACTCCTGGGTTCAAACAGTCCTCCTGTCTCAGTCTTCCAAAATGTTGAGATTACAGGAGTGAGCCACTATGCCCGGCCTTGTTCTTTTATAATGTGTAAAACCTCAAATGAATAGTACTGCCACTATTTATGTTATATAAAAACTGAAAATTTAGAGTCAATTTGATATGTCCCTCATCCATCCCAGACAATCACTCTCTTTTAACATTTTTCCTTCACTGATTCAAATCTGTCCCATTTTCTTCTTCTTTGATATCAATCAAATCAAGAAACGACTCTCCTCTGAACTACTGAAGTTGACTTATGAGAGATCTCCCTGCTCTCCACGCATGGTGCTTTTAACATGCAAATCTGACATGCAAATTTTACTGCTTCACAAGCTTCATGATATCCCACTGGCATTAGAATGAAGAGTGCCGTCTTGAACATAGTCTACAAAGCTCTGCACAGCCTACTTACCTTCCCCCACCACATAGCCCCACTGTTCCAATTGCTCTGTGTTCTACCCTATGAGCACCTCTCTTCTTTCCTCCTACCCCAGGGTGCCAGCACAGGCTGTTTCCAACACTGTTTCCCTTCAGTCAGACAATCCCTAAGCATTACAGTCAGCTAGAAGGCATTTTTGTGAGGAAGTCTTCCTTGAAGTCAAGCCCAGCCCCTGCTAGCCAGATTGACAGCAGCCTGGAAGTCCCCTTCATAAGTTTTTATGATCATAATTAAATATTTGTTTAAGTAATTAATTAAATGGTTGGCTCCTCTCATAGACTGTATGGGCAAGGCTAGTACAAAGAAGAAACGAGTAAGTATTGATGAGTTTTGAAAATATATTTTGAGGCTAGTTACTTAACCTTTTAAATGGCATATTTTTTGCTTGTAAAATAAGAATTCCTGTTTTGAGTGTCTCACCCAGTTACTGTAAAGATGACTGATGAAAATGTATATGAAATTACCTGCTCACTGAACAGTAAAATATAAATATTTCTCCAAGTTTACTCAAATAGACTATTTCCCCTTGAAGTCTGTGGGATTTGAAACACATACTTGAATAATGTAGGAAGGCTTAAGTCTGATTTGAAGTAAACTCTGTGGGTGCCCAACCTGTAAAAAGAATTGCATGTGACGTCTGCTTTCTCTCCCACTTTCTGACAGGCGTCTGGCAATGTGTCATCCTTAAAGGTTAACAAACCTTGCTTGACTCTGAGTGGCATGATAGTCTTCTGTATTAAAAAAAAAGAGTAAAGTGACAACAAAAAGGAAAGTGTGGGCACCTACTATTTTGAGACTAATTACCACTATGAGCTACAGAATTGATAGGATGAAGATAAAGAACCTGTTTCCTCATTTGAGTGAGACATTGAGATACTTTAGAACTCCTGTATATGGGGTTCTTAGAGGCACATGATCTGATCACAAAATGTCAAAGAAGCTCCTCCAAGGAAACACCAGAGCCTTTGCTTCTACCTCTTGTTCTGCTCTGCAACGGGGGAGCAGATGGGCATGGTATTGGAAAAGGAGGAAGTGGAAGGCTACAATGAATTTACTTTGTTGCATCAGCCAGATCATACCGACTAAGACTAATTTGTTATGAAGTGATGAGCTCAGTGATTGATGCATCCATCAATAGTTCTTGGGGTCCCAAGAGTTTATTTCTACTTGGGCATGGAATGGTGTTATAGCCCAGCATCAGTGATTTACAAAAGGGATAGAGGATAAGAGGGGAGAATTTAATATTAATTCATGGGCAAAAACTTTGCTAATAACATAGAATAATAAATAAACATCAAAGTGCTCGAAGAAAAAAATTTAATGCAAATTTTGTAAGTTCATCTAGTTGTTTTAACAATTTAGTTTGTGAGTGCCCAGTGCTTCCTAATCAGGCCCGATTTTAATTATATATAAACAAAATACAAAATTTGGGGGAAAATTGTTCTTTAAAATTATGTTATTAAATATATAGTAAAATACCTACATTGTATATGAAAACAATGGTTGTTTTCATATATAATGAATAAAGACCTACTTTTAAATATGTTGAGAATTTTATTTTTTATATATGCATGTTTGTGTATGTATGTATGCTTGTAGATATTCTTTCTATTATCTATATTAATTTACTTTGGAATTTAAAAGGAATTTAGAAAGATTCCAACTTACTGGTCTACCAAATTTACCATATAAACCTAAAATTAGTTAAATGTTTGAGAAAATGCTAAACAAAAAATATCTAGAGAGAAAGATAGTCTCAGTTGATTTTAATTTTTTTTTTTTCTTGTGGCTCCTGATAATCTTGAACTAATTTTAAAGACTCATACCAACAAGTTTAAAAGACTGAACTAAAAACGGTACCATTTTATGAACAGATTTTTCAGACTTATCTTTTTACACGTTTGAATAATTTTATGAGACATTTGTTTTGTTTTTCTGAAAGAAAAATATTCTTTAAACTATGTAAAATATACTTAATTTGAAATCTATAATATTAACATTTTAAAAAACTACAATGAAAAATGAAGTGTCCAGCAGTTTTTGAAATGAGTTCTTCATATATATAATATAAGAACTGTTTATGCACAACAGATGAAGCATGAATGTTGGCAATATGATACAGATGTTTTTAACCTACATAAAATGATAATCTAGATAACAAAAATTTTCACTGGGAGTTTTTTTTTAAATCTTTGCTTCCAATTTGCCAAATTTTACAGCCCAATTTATGGATAATTGAAGATTCTAAGATTTGAACTGGAGTAGACCCAATGTATGAGGGGGGACCCCCAAAACATCAAAACTTACTAAAGATTGTGCATTTGTTTTTACATATTTAACTTCATTCACCTTTAATGTACTCTCTGTTTGATGTAATACACCTACTGAGACCGTTTTTCCACTGCTCAAAACAGTTTTTGAACTCATCAATGTTGATGTCTTTTAGTGCTTCTGCCGTTTTTTGTTTCATCACTTTCACAATGGCAAAACGTTTCCCTTTGAAGGCTGTTTTCATTGAGGAAACAAAAAAACTCACAAGATCGGGTGAACTGGGGAAAGTAGGGAAAGGGAGCCATGCCATTTTTGATCAAAAACGGCTGAACACTCAATACAGTGTAGTCAGGTGTATTGTCATGGTGGAAAAACCAGTCACCTGTTTGCCACAGTTAGGGATGTTTCTTCTGCAAAACACAATTCAACCTTTTCAAAACTTACAGATAACAACTGTGGTTGAAAATTTGAGCAAGAGGAACAAATTTCGAGTCTACTATGAGGGGTCCAGGCTTTTAGTAAATCTACTAAAATATCCTAAAGCATTTTGCATAAGGTAATTGCTTTACTAATATATTCTATTTATTTCTTTCCACATAGTATTTTAACTCTTTGTGCTGAATTTTTATGTTCTCTTAAAATTCTCATTTACTGAGTGATGCTGAGTGGTTGGTTTGACTTTTGTAGTCACTTACATCTTAGAGGCATTATTATCTATGAAATAAGATTTTACTTTTTCTTATTAATTGCATATTCCAGAATATTTATGATGTAGTAATTCAAAATAGTTGACATATGTATATATCATATGTATTACATCCACAAACTATATTGAATACTTAATGCCCTATTATTTTTCTTGCTTTACATTGTAATTGGGCATTAAAATTTTTTATTGTCTAGTTTGTTGAACAAAAGCCACAAGAATATAAAGCTGGAATTATGTAATATGTCTAATCCAATTATAAAATTCACATATAAGGGTTAATTCTGAAATTCTGATGAACTATAATGAAATATGCTCTGTCCTACTGCCTTCTCAATTATTCATCCTTAGTTTATTAAAGGCAGAGTATTTTATTTTTGCTCATTTTTTCATCTCTCTGCCTTTTCTTTCATTCTTAAGATTTGGAATTTTACTTTGTTTTCTTTCATTCCTTTTTAATTCTTTTCCTGCATAGTTGTGGATATATTTGATCTTTTCAATGCATGTCTCCTAACTTTTCTGCTGAATTTGTGGTGAAGATCTGTCAGTCAGGTTTGATTCATTTTCCCCTTCCAGCTGCAGGGGATTCATTGTCCCCAGACACATAGTAATTGCTACAAAACTTAGGACAATGCTAGGAGTCAGAATACAGATCTGAAAAACAAAATGACAAGACTTGAAATACCTAGCATCATGAGGAGCAGAGACTATGAGGCCAGCAGTTTCCACATTTCTGGTTAAAGCTAAGCCACAACGACCAAGTCAAAATTATTCAATTAAATCTTCTTTATTGAATAATCATGTGCAAACCCTGCAATAGTTCTGGGTGTTTTAAAATCTTGCTAGATTTTTAATTTTGCAGC
Organism: Carlito syrichta; assembly: GCF_000164805.1. Taxonomy (NCBI): domain Eukaryota; kingdom Metazoa; phylum Chordata; class Mammalia; order Primates; family Tarsiidae; genus Carlito; species Carlito syrichta. Next base: position 77,359 of record NW_007253975.1, read on the forward strand.
GTTGTGGTGAGACATTCTGAAGGTTCAGGTAGTCGTATTTAAGAGCACCCATTATTCTGATCCCATGTCCTAAATTTTTGTTGCAGTTTTGAAAGTGAGAAGTCTCAAGTGGCTAATTTCTATACCACAGCAATCTAAGGCAGCTCAATGGACATTTGGCAATTGCAAGTGGAGCTCACACCAAAGTCAACTTCAAATTATATAAAAATTAATATTTTTATTTCAAATATTTGAATCAAATTAAAATAGAAATCAAAATAAATGAAATTAAAATAGAAATATATTTTTAGCTCATGCTGGGTCAGTGGATGGTGTGATCTGTCTTTAAGAGTTTCTTCTTACATATAGAAAGCTACAATTTTACTTCAGCCATCTTTGCGAACATTCATCCATTTGTTTGTCTAATTATGTATAGAAAGCTCTCATTTTTTACGTTTTATTTTTTGGTTCACAAGTGTTGTTTTGGGTGCAGTATTATACAAAGGACAAAGAAGATATTTCTTAGCATTTTTAATGTATTTATGAAATTCTAAGACAAATTGTTTACATTTTAATATTTTAGCAATCAGAATACATCATATTTTATAACCCTCATTAAAAACAAATGACCACAAGGATCTTGAGGGGATGTCTGCACTCCTGTGCTCATTGCAATGTTATTCACAACAGCCAAGATATTGAGGCAACCCAAGGTCCGTCAACAGATGAACGGATGAAGAAAATGTGGTATGCATATACAGTGGAATATAGTCTAAAACAAAAAAGGAATTCCGCCATCTGCAACAACATGGATAAGCCTGGAGGACATTATGATAAGTGAAATAAGCCAGGCACAGGGAGAAAAATCTGCATTGTTTCACTTATATGGTCAAGTAAAGAGACAGAGTAGAATGGTGGTTGCCAGGGTCAGGGGGAGGGTAGTGCGGAATTGCTCAATTGGTATAAAGTTTCGGTTATGCAAGATAAATGGTTTCTGGAGAGCCGCTGCACAATCCAGTGCCTAAGGTTACCAATACAGTTTTGTACACCTAAACATTTGTCAAGACAGTAGATCTCACATTGTGCTCTTAACACACAAACATAAACACAAAACAAACAAAAGCAAAAAGGTGCACAAGAAAACGTTGGGGAAGCACATGCTTATCACTTTGATTGTGGTGATGATTTTATATGTGTGTGATATATAAAGCTCATCAAATTGTAATCATTAAATACATGCAGTCCTTTGTATATAAATTATACCTCAAAAAGACTGTTATAAAAAGAGAGAGAGAAAGAAAAGTTCAAAAACAAATCACCACCACCACCAAAAATGTTCAGGAATAAGAAATAGAGTGTATATGTATATATATACATATTCACTATATAGACATATATCTATATATTTGTTATTGCCTTCTATGTAATAATTTTTGTTAGATTATTGCGTTAGTTTCTTGCTTTTATAATGTGATGTGTAGTTTTAAAAAGTTGTGAAATCTTATCTTTTGCTCTGCAGGAGAATGAAAAAAAAATTGCTGTATCCTCAGACAATTGTCTGTTACATGCCAATCAAGATAATTAAAGAAAACAGCAATTTTCAGAGTTCTCATAGAAGTGTACATGCAATAAAAAGTATAATGCAGGCAGAGGAAGTGGCAGATGTGTCATGAAAAAAAAAAATCTTCAAACCTTCCAAGTGACTTTCAACATCAAGTAGTCTAACTTTTCCAAAGCATAATAACAACAACGTATGGGGTGTGTGGCATTAGACAGACCATAGAATCATTAAAATGTAGGGTTTCCAGGAAACTGAAGACTATTTAATCCAATTTTTCAGGGAAAGGAGAAGGTTATCTTTTTATGTCCTCTCATATTCCATGCTGTGACATTCATTACATGATGATAATCATTGCATGTTTACTTGTTTGCATCTCTTATTAACTGATAAATGTCTTGAGCACAAGTACTTGGCCATGGGTTCTGCATTCTTAGAAAACAGTACTTTGTCCAGAACATGGTAGAGAATATTATTGAATACGTGAATGATGACAGATTTTCTTCTATGATAATTGATAAGTAATGTATGTTTGAAAACATTAAGGTTAGAAAACTAAATATATATATATATGCCATCTATATACCATCACTTCCATTTTTAGGGAATTTTCTATTATGTAATTTCCTGTGTCCCTGAAAATACAACAATTGCTGCTACTCGCTACTGTAAGTGGACAATTCTACTACCTTATCTACTAGTGATAGCCTGGCAAATCTTTAGGGGCAGGTATTATATACCCTTTCTCATGTCTATTTCACACCTTCTGTGATTCACTGAGGACATCGTTCTACTCTATTTAAATAGTTGCATAGTGGATTGTTTTATTTCTGTTCAGCTCATCAGGAAGTCATCAACGTACTAGGCACTCTGCTGGATGACCTACAGCATAAAGATGAATAGAGATGTATTGCTCTGTTCCAAAAAAGCAGATACATTTATAATTTTAAAATACTATGAGTTTGTATTGAAGGAAAGATTATTTTAACATAGTATCTGAGACATAAATATGCATAAGGTGCTATGTGTGTATAGAGAACTGGCTTTTAGGCCAAGAAAGAGGTCAGATGAGCAATTATTTCATCCTCTTAGATGTGGGCCCTCATACACACCTGTCAAGATCTATTTGGATCTTTAGTCTGTCATACAAATTCTGTTCCTCTCTAACTTTTCTCATCATTCACAGTTCTGATTAGTTTTGGAAAATTATATCTTTATGTTATAAATGTTGATAAGTTCAAGATTAGGTGCTGAGGTTTATGATGTATCTTGAACATTTTTCCAGTTTCATTCACCCATTACATGACTCAGACCTAGATTCCCTACTGTTGATGGTGAAATGTTTACATTGTAAAGCTTTCATTAAAATAGTAACACATTCTATTGCAAAAGACCCAGTTCTAATAAGTGACTTCAAACCCTTTAAAGTAGCTAGTAGCTACTTTAAAATTAGTACTACTTTAAAGTATTTATCATGGACTGGTAGGTGACTATGTTCTTCCCTTGTTTTGGATTACAATACAACATTTTCTTTCTGAAAAATACAATCTTGGAACACTTTCTTTCTATTGTATACTTCCAGGTATAGTGCACACAAAAATCCTAGTAGAGACCTATATATATATTGTATGTCTTTTAAAAAACTTTAAAAAAAAGTTTGAATCTGTGAACCTGTGCTCTGCTTCAGTGACAGGAGTGAATCAAAAATGTTTTATCTTTCTCTTTTTCCCATGAACATTTCTCACAGTAGTATTCCCTAAATCCTATGCTCTGGATCACAGCTGAGTCTTGATTAGAAGCAGAAATGAGCAAAAGCAGGGTGGCTGTATTTCCCAAAGAGACAGAAGTTGTTTAGAGGAACATCCAAGTGAATATGCCTCCCTAAAATGCTAGCTATTTGAAGGTGGCTTTGCTTTTCTGTGGCTTCTCTCTGCCTTCTACATCACTGACCATTCCCTCCTCTTTTCCTCAGCAATTCTTGACACAACCCTGTTCCGATTTTCTCACTACTTTCTATGAAATAAGTTGTTTCATATGATTCTCTTTCCTTTCTGCCTGTTGGAATCACTTGGTAAGTTTTCTCTTTTTTTAACTAAAAATAATACCTACCATCTCTTGCACAAAAATTGTGACTTAATCAATCTCTGAGGATGAGGAGCAGTGTTGGGCCCTGGCACTGGTCATTTTTAAAGTTTTTTCAGGTAATTCTAATGTGTAGCTACATATCAGAATCATTGCCTTCAATTTTAAGTAGAACTCCATTTCATTGCCTACAAAAGTGTCAGTTTAACATAGTTCAACCTAACTGGGCTTTAAAAAAAATAAACACTTGGAACAAGTTAGAAAAATAATAATCATAAAATTATCATTGCTTAATGTTACATGGCAGGTGTTTGTGTGGTGTCTATTCACTGACTGGACTATAAGCTCAAAGGACAGGAAGACTTTTTTTTGTTCACAAATGTCTTTCAAGTGCCTGGATCAGTGTCTGGCACATAGAGAAAATAATTAAAAAAAAAAAAATAAAGAAGGAGAGCATTTTAGTTTTTGGAAAAAATATGCAAGTGAGTTTCAAAATTGCCAGACTATTTGTGATTTGAAACTTCCCTTTAATGTCTTTGAAACATTGTACATATTGAAGGCCAGGGAACACTTTGATGGGAAAAAAAAATTTTGCTTCAATTTTAAGTAACTGTGTAATGGAAAAGAAATAGGTTTGTCTCAGAACAGTCTGCAACTTTGTTGATAGAACATTTAAACCCAATTTTTTTCTCTTTTTAAAAAAATGTTTTTTATTTTTAGGTCAGATGTAGTGGCTCCTGCTTGTAATCCCAGCACTATGGGAGGCCGAGGTTAGAGGATTGTCTGAGCACATGGATTCGAGACCAGTCTTGGGCAACTTGGTGAGACCTTATCTCTAAAATACATACATACATACATACATACATACATACATACATACATACATAAGCCAGGTGTGGTGGTGTGTGCCTGTGGTGCCACTACTTGGAAGGTTGAGGCAGAAGGACCACCCGAGCCCAGTAGGTTGAGGTTGTGGTGGCCACGAGCGTGTCACTGCACTCCAGCCTGGATGACAGAGTGAGATTCCAACTAAAAAAAAAAGTATTTATTTTTATTTTAAAGCTGTATGGTATGTCAGGATTGGGTGTGTAAGTGGTCCATGTATCCATAATCCTGGTGAAGTCTGGGCCTCTCACTGGCCCTCACTTTGCCAGGATTAAGATCAGGCACCCTTACTGATTTTATGTGACACCCCCGCCCCGCGCGCTCCCTTGGCAGTGTCCCACTCCTGCCCATCCCTTGTGGTGTTATGATAGGTGTTCAGGGTCCACTTAAGCATGATAATGTGCGGGATTCAGCTCTTTGTTTCTGTGTGAATACAATTTTATTTATTTATTTTTTTTGAGTTGGAGTCTCACTCTGTCGCCCAGACTGGAGTGCAGTGGCTGCTCCCGGCCACCGCAGCCTCCACCTGCTGGGCTCCGGCGATCCTTCTGCCTCAGCCTTCCAAGTAGC
>NW_007253975.1:82452-124517 GCF_000164805.1 Carlito syrichta
CCCGGCTGATTTTTTGATTTATTGTAGAGATGAGGTCTCGCTGCCCAGGTGGGTCTCGAACCCGCGGACTCAGGCAATCCACTCACCTCAGTCTCCCAAAGGCGCGGGATTACAGGCTGAGCCACCCAGCCCGGCGTGAATACAAATTTTTATTTTCAGTTTGCATTTATAATTATGTGACAAACAGCTCGTTTACGCCAATAAACTTGCGTGTCTTTACTAAATAGTTGCAAAATTTTGCATTGTGTGTGCTTTTATACTTACATAGGAACTCTGACAGAAAAAAAACTTTAAAATTTTCAAATTAAACTAAAAAACTTTCAAACATACTGCATAATTTCATGGAAAGGGACATTTTTTCTAAATCTTCCCAGCCTGCTAAGTAGCCACACCAGTTCAAGAAAAGGCTGAAGAGCTATTGCCATATGTTATCACTACAAACTAAGAAAATGAAAGTGATGTCTGGGGTATGTGGTCAGAAAATACAGAACACAAACATTTTTTATATGCTCTATGGTTTTTAAAAATAAAATTTTATATGTGGGATCACAGGCATCATAAATGAGTTGAGTAAAATAGAAAAATACATATGAACCTCCTCCCTTTGTACTCTAAAGGCAGATAAGGGGCACTTTTGGGTAATGTCTGCAAGCTTGCAGGGACAGAAACCTAGCTCAAGCATATTCTGTTTAGGAAAAGATAAACATCTTTTTATTTCCGAATGGAGATGCAGCGAGTATAGTAGGTAGCTTCCAGGCTTCCTGTGAGACACCTGGTTCTTTTTCCAGCTCTTCCTCACATGACCACATCATCATCATCTTCTTCTTGCTGTTCTTCCTGTCTTGGATAGTGAGATGGGAAACGTGTGATACTCTCTGAGTGGTGAATGGAAATCAGGACTGAGTTCCTGCCTGGCTTATACGGTCACATCAGCTTGTCTGCACGACTGATATTTATGTGCCTCTGAGCACTGCCAGATGGGTAGGAATGTGGATCCCAGGACCCCAAGCCCTAAACTGGCCAAGACACATTGTGAAAATAGTTGTTGCTCTCCATGGATCTCTGTTGCTGTACCCTGACACCTGCTGCTCAGAGACTCTCAGACTTGTCATCCAATTCTTGATTAGGGGAGCTTTAGGGGAGAGTCTGAGGGTCTGCTTTGGGAGACAGTGGTTGACAGATGGGAAAAAAGAATAAAATGTTAGTACGAAAATGCTAGTTTTAGCGAGAGGAAAATATGTTCAAGAATTAGACTTAAGATTTAGTAATTAAAACAGTTTTTCTAAGAGCATTGCAAGATATGTACTTTTATTTAAATGCAATTTTCATATAATATTGATATTTATTAATTACTATTCCTAGAATATTTACTACAGTACATGAGATATAACTTCAGTAGCCGTTGGAATCTTCCTACAGTTTAGAGGAATGCACATTTGTGAGTAACTCCTGGGCTTGTTGTATGCCACAGTGCACAGGGACTATCAATCAGTTTAGAGCCTCTTGTTCCTTCCAAGTTTTTGATTGCTTCTGTAAACCCCAAAAGGACTCATTAGGCTTACTTCCTTTCCATTGCAGAGTCCCGGCACTTAGAGCACTTTTGCAAATAATGATTTGAACTTGGGTGAAAGTTTCTGGAACATACAAAAGATCAAACCGATCATCTAATAGCAAACATTTCCAAAGACAGGACCTGGAAATAAAATCTATCTCTAAAATATCTTGCACCAATTCCTTAAGAAATTATGTGGTAATTATACCCCAGATAATACATCCAAATAAATGAAATCAGAAGTAGTAGGGGAAGAGGAGTACTCTGGCTTTGGTATGTATGTGCAAGTGTGTGCTTCAAGAATGGGGAAGGGTGGGGAAAGGGGCAAACCAAATTATCCACACAATTCATGTTCTTTATGTTCATAGTTCTTTATACAACGTAATTAACACTTCAAATATAATTCAATGACCTGACCTAGGAATATTACAAATAGAATGGATTTCATATCCTGTGTGCTAAAGTTATACAAATATTTTATTTCATGCCCAGAAAACAGGGTTGCCCAGTACTTCAGGGATTGTGTACTTAGAGATGAGTGAGTGTCTCCAGGCAGAGACTTGTTCCAAAGGCCACTGGAGGGTTTTTGCAATGAATGTGAAGGTCTTGAAAGAGGCAAATCTTTCCAGCTTCCAAATGAATAGCACTCTTGACTGAATCATATTTTTATTGAATTATACAGCTTCACTCACATGTTACATTTATGCCTAGTTCTGAAGGCATTTGAGGTTTTTGACCTTTCAGATGCTAACAACTTTGATCAAGACAGTCCTTTTTAATGAAATAATTACTCTTGAAAAGCTAATTAAATAAAATATACACTTTTTCCTCTGAAAGATACATAAGTCGTTATTGGTGTGTGTAACTAAGTACATAGTCATTAATACTGAACAATTTGACTCATTTGAAATTTTTGTTCTGCTATAAAAAAATAATCAGTCAAGTCTCTCAAAATTAATCAAGTCTCCCTTTAGGCACTAGAAGATATTTCATCTAACTCATTTTATGGCTTCATTGAGATTGGGTGTGTATTGCACACATACACAACATGGTATAAGACAGAAGAGGAATGTGTGTGATAAACTCATCATTCATTATTCCAGGGAGAGTCTTGAAAATGGGATCCTGAGAGTTCATAGAGAAGAAAACCAACGTTAACTCAAATTTTGTGCTTGTCATAGATTGTAGGAAAATAACTTTATTTTTGATCATTTTGGATTATTTGGTTAAATTTATCACTGCTACTTTTCCTTCACTTGATTTATGGAAGCTGTTACCTTAGCTACATTTTTTTTGTTCCTAATTTAGTTGACTTTACAAGTTTATAAAAATAAAACAACATTGCACTAGTAAATTAAAGCAAAAATATCAGAGTTACCACACATAAAATAGTCATAAATTTTTTTGGTTTTTTTTTTTTTCCTGGCATATTCTCTGCCTTCTCTTGAAGACTTTGAAGGCCCAGGAAGAGGAAGGAGCTTTTGTATGTGAGTTAATCATTTCCTTGTTAACCTTTTGCCGTCAGCCACAATGAGATTAATTCTTCACATCACAGTAGACCTCATCAGCAGGAATATGCTTTTATCTTTGCCGCCTGGTTTTACAAGACTGGAGGGAATCGGTACCACTAGGGAATCATTAAAAAGATAATGGACAAATTATTTTCTTATATCTTCATTCAGACTTCTTTCCCACTGGTGCCTCAGCCTGAGCATCAGTCAGAATTATTCATTAAGAATCGAGGAATAGGAGAGTGTCCTAAGGGAGAATAGGGAGGGCTAACACCAACTTGGATACAAGTAGAACTCTGACCCAATAAATCAAAAAGAAAAAATTGGAATTACTTTTTTGTGATGCAGTTTGGGACTTTACAGAGGGGACTTACTCATCTTAAAGCCATGAACATATAGGGGGTTTGCAATCTTTAAAAATTCATCTCTCAGTATAGGGATTTCAGCAGTAGCTAGAATATTCCAGTTTGTGGAATAAAAGTTTCTTTTTAAAAAAACATGTTCATACACTGAATGAAATGATGTGAGTCATTAGATTTGAGCATCTGTCTCATTCTTCTTAGGAAGAAAAAACCAAAATGAGTAATGAAAAAGAAAAATTGCACCTGACCAGTTAAAAAGGCAAGAAAGATTTTATTAAATATTGCAATGAGGAGGAAAATGGAATTTAATTCAACTAAAACAAAAGGTGAGCATATTTTAAATGCTGGGCTAAGCTCATGGGGAATAACTGGAGGACATTGCAGTTAAGCTAGCTGATGCCTAATGCTATCTGTGATTGCCGAAGTTAGGATCCTTTTGTCTTACAAACACAGGGAGATAGGGATACTACTTCCTTCAGTGACTACATTTCAAAGACATGGCTCCTAAGTCCATGAAAAAGACCTTCCTGGGTTGTGAAACTGATGAAAATCTGGGAAAGGATTTATATCTGAAAGGGGCAGAGGAAGAATTTACAATGTAAAGTTTCCTTAAATAAATGCAGCAAGAAAAGGGAAGCCAGGGCTCTATCATCCGGAAGAAATCTGTCTAAAGTTAAGTCTAGCTAAAGGAAATGTGAAGACCCTCTTGGTCAGTCATCATAAAGTCTCTGCACTTATGCTAGGACTTTTCCTACTTCAGCAGATAGTTGGACAGCAAGGCTGGAGGAGACACAAATGCTTTGGTGAACCATGATTCAACCATCATGTCCCAGATGAACTGGATCAAGCTTGCCAAAATTAGGAGCGGTTATAGGGAGAAAGGTTTCATGAAAACCCCGATGTAGAGAAACAAGAACCTGGTACCTTTTGCAGGCTGGTCAGAATGTATAGACTGCAGAACATCCTTGTAGAGGTGAGGTGATGGAGCGTGTCTCCTTCAGGTGTAAGAGCTTTGCTGTTCTCTAGTCTAAATTCACGCCTTCTAGCTCTCAGGGATAACAGATGTCATTTATTAGACTTCTTTATTCTGTGCTAGTGGTTATCAGATGCCAGGTGGATTTACCAACACACAGCCATCAAAGCAATTCTTTCAGACAACACTGTAAGATGTTAACATTATTTACTTCTGATGTCTTACTACACACACAAGTGACACAGATTCATAGTTCTAGGAATGGTGTTGGAGAATACTTTTCACATTGAAAATATTTCTGATTTTTCATTTTAATTCCCCATAATTAATCAAGATAGTGCAGTATTGTATATTTTTACACAGAAGAAAAGTAATGAAAGGAGCAATTACAAATTCTGCATGCAGTTTTAATGCAACTATTCTGGGAACTCTCCTGTACTTTTCTGTTCCAAATTTAGCAGGTGGATGCACTGTATTTAACTCAAAATTGTAGGCTACTTAATATCACATGAGGAAACTGGGCTACAGATTTAATTCTCAGTCTGTCATATTAAAAGTATGAAGAGAGAAAATGGTGGCATCTCTCATGGCCAAAAGTAACAAGGTTATAAATAAATTACTCAGTGTTATGTATTTTTAGTAAAGAGATCTGGGAATAATGCAACTAATCCCCAGTGCCCAATTATAGGCTCTTAGCTAATTTAACAACTGCATTGTAAATGTCTAGTTAGAGCTGCTTTAAATAAACATACATTGCGCAGCAAAAACAAATGAAGAAAAAAGTTCAAACATCTTAACTCTCTCAATTATTTCTTGCCAAATAGTAAAGGAAGAAGAGAAAAAAAGATAGGCGTAATTAATAGGCAACTCATCAAGGCGGGGTTTTCTTTAGGTAATAATACTGTGCAGTATTTGCCTCTTACAAAAACCTGAAGCTATGTTGAGCAGACATTTAAAGACTACCAGAAATTTTTAAAAATTACTGATTGTTTTTCTGCTTATTTGTTTGTGGTATGATCGTGTTATACATCAATATTGCTTATGGAGATAAATAAGGATAAATATGCATAGAAGTAGAAATGGCCAAGATGCCAACCCAATCTGATAGACACTGCCCACATGTGAAGGAAAGTGGCACCTACGGGGATGTGAAATGCCTGGGTCACAAGACCCTCCTGTCTGGTAGCATGTTGTGCTGAGGCTGCCAGTGAAATGCAGCCCATGGCTTTCTGGGGAGACCGGTCCTCAATCATGCCTGCAAAGGTTTGGTCCTGGTGGAATTCTTCCAAAGTGTGCAAACTGTGCTTCAATTAAAGAAGTCTGCTGGGCACACGTAGCAGATGACCAGTGAGGTGCTGAGACTCCTCTTGACAAGACTTTGGCCAGTAGGAAGTCCCAGAAGAATGCAGACATTTGGAAGTGCTACACGGAAGCAAATATTCCATATTCCAGGGATGGGGAAATAATGCTCGTTTCACATAATGTTTCCCGTTTTTCTGGAATTTCTAGAAGGAAGTGCTAAAGAATCTACACACTTAAATATGGGTAGTAGAAAATTCCAAGCTTTCTGCTTTTAAACAGCTATCAAAATGAAAGGCAGTGGTTATTAACTAAGACCGTTTTTCCTAAACCAAAATACTGACTGCTTTCGTTTTGGCCCAGGTTGTTCTTGGAAGCTTTAAAAATTCCCCGTGCGAGTCTCTCATTTTTGTAATTGCAGATGATTTTTTGTTGGCTTTGGCTTGACTTCAGCTGGATTTCATGTAAATATACCATAGACACGGGGTTTAAAGTAGCTAGATGGTCACTGCAAAATGTTTTCCCAACCTGAACGTCTTCTCTTCCTCACTCTTTTCTCATGCTGCAATCCCTAAGACTATGGCTATGGGATAGATATAGAAGTTATTTTGATGGCTGTCCCGGCTGCTTTATCAGCTTAAAAACAAGGTAATGAATGACTCAATTCATTTAGTTGAGACCTTCACTTCTCTGAGTTACACATTCCCAAAGAAGCCTGTCTAGTATCATTTTAATTAGAATTACAATGATAAGTAGTTACAATATGATGGATGGCCAGGGATAGCTCCATATATACTCTTTCTCTTCTACACATGATAGCTAAAACTCTATACTGCATTCACGCAACTCAGGCCACGTAGAAAACCCTAGGAGACACCTATGGAATCTCTGAAAGAGACTAACATGGTGAACACAGAGTCTGAAGGAACCTGCTGTGCATCCTGACTTGTTCTGAAATCTTCCAGGACCCCAGGATGGTTCAGAAGATTGGATACATCGGTAACTAATAAAACAGAATGCCCTGGCTTCCACACCTTGATCTCCCAAGAACAGACATTCCAAAGTTCTCTAGGCTCCAGTATCAAATTCCTTATATCTCAAATGGAGACACAATGAAGTTGCTGCTGTGAATTAGGTGAGGAATGTGGAGAGCTACACACATTCAAGAGGTTATTGATTTGAATCTAATAATGAGGATAACAGTCACTTAAGAATCAAGTTGGATACAATGAATATGGCAAATAGAAGAGTATATAAAACTCACCAAGAATGTGGGCTCTGATAAGTTAACATTACCACTGATTAATGTTTATTAAGGCCCTTTAGCTAAGTAAATTAGATAAGAATTCATTTTCCTGGCATTTGAGTCATATTTTGGTTTTTCCAATGCCAATGACCTTGAGTTCTTTACTTAAATCTTCAAGTGAGTTCAAACTCAAGTGGAATATAAAACAAATGCTAAATTGTGTATTTGCGGTCATTTCAACAGTGCTGCTGCATGAGGATAAGGTAAGGATAGAAGTGGGACTAATTACAATTACAAATAACTAAAGATGGTCAGACAGATCACCTTGCAAGATCACACTTGTCACAGTCCTGTAGAAAACTCCTCAGGGGCCATGTTCATTTTCTCAGGCGATCTCCTGGGGGAAACTCCACCTGTGTTAGGTTTGTAGAATCTGAGAAATGGGAGGAACCACCGCATTTGTCTCAGGTTCTTTGCATCAGCTGTTCTTACATGTGGAACACTTTCCCTCAGATCTTTGCAAGCCTGGCTGGCACCTGCTGGCCACTCAGGGCTCAGCTCCAATGCCTCATCCTGACAGAGGTCGATGGATCACTTGAGTTAATCTGAGCCCCTGAGAGACTCTTTTCATTCCATCACATTGAGTAACTACTTCATGCCAATTCTTGCTATTTGTTTATGCATGTTTGTTTATTTGTGTCCTCTTCCCATGCCCTCCCTTACTCCTAAAGGGAAGCACATTGAAGGAAGGGACTTTTGACAGTCTGGGCCCTGCAGTTACACTAGCATCTGTGAAGCACATAGTAGCAAATCAACACAATTTTTGAAAGTTGGATGCATAAAACCCTTATTAAACCTATGAGGAATCAGAGGTTAAAACCAAGTAGGAACTTTACCCACAGTGACACAAAGGGTCATGGCAGAGCCAGGAGCAGAACCCATCTTCCTGACTTGCTGCTCTGTGTTCTCTTCCTGCACTCCATTTATCCCTCTCAGGGTGAGGGGGACACACTTGACCCTAACGGGGGCGGGGCGGGGTGGGGGGATGAAGAACAAAGCCTATCGACTTACTCCCTCCGTTCTCTCCTGAGCTCTGCATTTGACCCAGTGGAATTTCTCTCCGGAGCCCCAGCACCACTGATCTGGCTCTTAATCCAGATAGCATGTGTCCTTACTTCTGGTCTTGTAGCTCTGTTGTGTGGATGCAACAGAGAAGGTTTTTCTTCTGTGCCATGTGTGGAAAATATACAGATGTTGCCAATTACACAGTCATTTATTTAAGGACTTACACATTAATTGAACATTTTTTGAAAGGTTGCAGGTATTACTTTAGATACATTGTTTGGGGATAAGACGAAACTCAAGACCTGTATGGCTGGGACTGCAAGGCACAGTTATATTAGGTAATATATGGAAAGGGATGCAAGGGTGTTCACCAGGTGTCATGAGACTGGAGAAACAGCAGTGACTGCTGGGTTAAAAAAAAAAAAGCAGGGCTTCATAAAGAGTAGGAAATGAGTGGATATTTTAAGGAGGACCATTGTATCCTGAAAAGTGAGATGGGGTTCCTATTCACTGTTAATGGAAACACAAATGGTGTAGCCACTTTGGACAATTGGATGGTTTCTTACAAAATCAAGCATTATTTCTTACCGTCTTACAATAGCACTGCTTTGTATTTACCCAAATGAGTTGAACACTTATGTCCACACCAAAACCTTCATACAAACATTCATAACAACTTTATTCATCATTGACAAAACATGGAAACAACCAAGCTGTCCCTCAGTAGGTGAGTTGTTAAACTCTGGTGCATGCAGACAGTGGACTATTATTCGGTAATAAGAAGAGATAAACTATTAAAGAAAACAAAACCTAAATGTGTACTACTAAGTAAAAAATCCAGTGTGAAAATGTTGCATGTTATGAGATTTCAACCATATGGCATCTTAGAATTTAAAAATTATGGAGTTTTAAAATTATTTCCATAGAAAGCTCAGTGGTTGCCAGGATTCAGGAACAGGAGAGGGAGGGATGACCAGTGGAACAATGGGCATTTTGTGGGCAGTGAAATGATCCTGCTTGATACTGTTATGGCATATTCATATCATTATAAACACATATAATGGGGGACCACCCCCAGAAAGAATGAAATTATTTTTTGAAGGTGGGCTCCCTGTAGAACAGGCTTCCCCCCACTAGGTAGGTAAGTGTTCTAGGAACCCATCAGTATTAGTGTAAAAGCTAGCAATTTCTTATACTTTATTGCTCTGGGATATCTGCAATATTCATTTAGAAGTAGCATGCTTCCAGAAGTAGCTTTTCTTTATGGTAAAGGATATCCTGTTACGATAGTATGGGTGACTAGTTCTAGAAAGAGCAAATTATGAAAAATTTTGAAACATATTCTTAAGAAAAATCATCACACCTGAGCAGCCTTTACTCCAGATAGGAAAAATTTTCCTTTATCATGGTTAGAGGTCTGAGCTGACTTTTTGCATATCAATTTAGCAATCTGAAGTGGTTAAGAATTCCATGTGGGAGGCTGCCTATGGCTTTAGCGATTTTTTTTTTTTTTGGAGTCTTTCAACAGGTTTTCCAATTTCATGGGTGATTTATGAGCCACACCTGCCCACACAATGCAGCGTTCCAGTTTTTGACGAAAAATGGCATGGTCCCTATGCCCCATGCTCCTTTAGTCAACCGATCTTGCCCCAAGATACTTTTTTTTTTCCTTCTCTGGATGAAAAATGTCCTCACAGGGAAATGTTTTGCTTATATGAAAGAGAGGAGACAAAAACGGCAGAAGCACTGAGTAGCATCAAAACTGACAAGTTCAATAACTGTTTTAAGCGGTGGAAAAAGTCTCGATAGGTGTACTGCATCAAACAGAGAGCACTTTGAAGGTGACTCATGTTTGAACTTGTTAGAATACATACAAGTTTTTAATAAATAAATTCCAGTTTTGGGGATCCTGTCTCATAAGACTGTACAACACCAAGTAGGAAGACTAGTGGGAACTATGGACTTCTGGTAATAATTCTGTATCTTGACTGGTTTATCATTTGTAACAGATGCACCACATTTGCGTGAGATTCCATAATGGGCAAACTGGAGAGGGGACAGTGAGGCAGAATGTGGTAAATAGCTTGTACGTCACCCTTAATTCTTCTGTGAACCTAAAACTGTGAGGAAAATAGTGTCTAATTTTGTAAAACGAATGAGCCAAAATAAAAACTTCTGACACAGTCCAAAGAAATCTATGCAAACTTTCAGAAGAACTGTTTATTTGTTCATGTAGGAGACATTTATTAAGAAAGGTAAACGCGAGGTGGCTAATGTTTCTAGGGGAACCATGTTTAAAGTTATGTACCGTAGATTCTATGTTTAGCATGCAATAGAATCAATTTGTTGAGCCTACAACTAGGGTATTTCCAAAGGAGCAGTTCTTGAAATTTGGTTGGAGTCTGGGCTGAATTCTTTGCATGCTTCACATTAACAGTCTGAGATATCAAGAAAACGTATGGCTATCATTGTCACATACTCATATAAATTTTAAATGTGATACTTCAGCTTGTTCATGCTATGATAAGCCCGAGAAGAGCCATACGAAGTGTATACTAATGAAGATTGTGACTAAACTATGTTGGAGTTTATGAGGTCAAGAATATTGGAGGCTGGTTTACATGGTATAAACACAGAGACAGGAAGAACAGGAAGCTAATTAATCGGGACCCAAGTTCCAGGAAAACAAGGATGCATAACTAGAAGGTCAGAAGACAACTGCAGAAGTGAAATTAGAGTCATATGATCAAATGTCATCACCTCAAGTTAATTATTAGCATTATTATGATCATAATTGTTCTTGCCTGGTTTTTGTACAAAAGTCAAGAACTTATGGTTCGAAAGCTTCAGTACCAAGTTTGGAGCATTTCAGTAAAATCCTGCCTATTGGAGATTGGGCAGCTTCTAAAAAGTACTGAGCACGAGGGAAAAGATTTCCTTGTTGGAGAAGAGTTAGGATTTAATGAAAGCAAAGAGCTAGAAGGGGCTACCTGGAGGCAACAGTTTACAACAGACTTTATCTTGGGTTGAATGTTGTCAGTTAAAACAGGCAAAGAGGTCCTGAAAGCAGATGCTGAAAGCAGGGCCTAGTATTTTGTTCAATAACAGGGGATAGTAGAGGTGAGGGGCACAGGAGGAGAGGCACAGGTGGTGTTTGATTTGTGTTATCTCTGTAAGAAATCTCTCCATCAGGCAACTTGATTCTAATTCTTTATAGAGTCTCAGTGGTCTTTAATATAAAGACTCAAAGACACATGAGGTGTGCTAAAAGTATTACACTTAATCATCCTTCCCTTCAGCTAGAAAAGATTTTCCTTTACTGTGATTGGAGGTCTGGGCTGAATTTTTGCATGCCAATTTAGCAATCTGAGGTAGTTAGACTTCCCATAACTTTGCTAAGAGAAATTGTCACAGATTTTCACTTTCAAATGAACTGTTCTACTGCAGTCATCCTTGAAGGATACAAACAGACTCTTGTGAACCCCAAGGCCTGGAAGTTGAAGAAGGCATTGTCATTTACATGCTTTGTAAGTGGCAGAGAAGTAGGAAATTAGGGGAGGGAAATAGCTGGAGATCAGCATAGGGACGATGTAAAAAGAGGAAAAGTGGAAAGGACTGGGTCAGACACAAGAGTCAGGGTTCACTTCTGAGGGGCCTGCAGTGAGAATACTCCTGGATTTTTGTACAGAACTATTTTTAGAAAGAAACGTACTCAGGCCTAAATAAAGAAATCGAAGTTTAGTCCTGAAGGGTCAAGTGAAACAGTTATTATTTTCACATTGTCGTGACAATAGACATTTATTTATAGAAATTGCACTGTACTGAAAAGAGTTATTGCATAAACACCAAAAAATGAATTTCTTCCACTTCATCACTCGGGGATGTCTGCAATATTCTTGTGGAAGTAACATGTTTCCAGAAGTAGCTTTTCTTTATAGTAAAGTATATCCTGTTAAGATAGTATGGGATTTCGGAAGACTGAGGCGGAAGGATCGCCAGAGCCCAGCAGGTCGAGGTTGCAGTGGCCGGGAGCAGCCACTGCACTCCAGTCTGGATGACAGAGTGAGACTCCAACTCAAAAAAAAAAAAAAAAAAAGATAGTATGGGATTCAAAGAAATGACCAGTTCTAGAAAGAGGAAATTATGAAAAATTTTGAAGCGTGTTCTCAAAAATATCATCACACACGAGCAGCCTTCTCTCCAGATAGGAAAAATTTTACTTTATTGTGTTTGGTGGTCTGGGCTGAATTTTTGCACACCAACTTTGCAATCTGAAGTAGTTAGGAATCCCATAGATCTGCTAAGCAAAATGGTCACAAATATTCACTCTCGAATGAACTGTTCTACTGCAGCCAGCCTTGAGGGGTACAGAGACTGACACTTTGCTGACATGTTGGGGGCAGAGAAGTACACTTAAGGATGGCAAGTGAAACGTCAGAACGCACTGTCATGTAGTGTGAGCAAATGCATAGCAACCGACAGTTGACTGTCTTCAGAGACAGAGCCAGAAGGTGCAAGGGAACTGGCTCCACCACTCATGATCACCCTGATCCAGGACTGTTTTCCATCAGTACTTACCCGAAAGCCCAAAGTAGCCTAGAATTCCAGGTTCCTACAGATAATATATAGCCATCACCCTGTGGCTACATGGCTTACTTACTAAGCTGTTGGAGTTTTAGTGTCCTCTGCTACAACCCACTCCAATGAATGATTGTGAGGGGGAAACCAAATAAGTAATGCTTAACAGAGTGTCTGGACTACAGGATAAGTCTTTAGTTAAAAAAAAAGTTATTATTAAAAGACCGGACTTTGATGGGGGTGGTGGCTTATGGCTGTAATCCCAGCACTTTGAGTAGTCAAGGTGGGAGGATTGCCTGAGAACAGAAGTCCAAGACTAGCTTGGGCAATATGGCGAGTCCCTATCTCTACAAAAAACATTTTTTTAAATGAGCTATGCATGGTGGCGTACCATAGTCCCAGCTTCTCAGGAGGCTAAGGTCACTTATGCCTAGGAGTTCAAAACTGCAGTGAACTATGATCACACCACTGCACTCCATCCTGGGCGACAGATCAAGTCCCCTTCTCTAAATTAGTAAATTTTAAAAGTTCAGACTTCATAAACAAAAATGACCAAAGTAAGTTTTACTAGCATTCTCATCTGTAATATAGAGCTATTAATAGTCTCAACCTCTTTTTTTTAGTTGTGATGATATAACATATATCTGTCAAGAATTCAAACTATCCTGGTCTCCAGAAAGCACTCTATAGATGCTGCTTATTGTAGAACTCATCTTCCCTGAGACTGAAGAAAAATGACAGCTGTGCTCTGGATCTAGCACTTGCTCTGTCTTGGCTACTGGACACTGTGCAAGCAATGACTTTATGCGTGTATGACTGTCACACACTCTTCCGGGTTCTCATGGTTCCCACATTGTTCTTTGTTTTGTACCCAACATAGTGGACATACGTAGACCACCTGTTTGATGCTCAAACTATTTATTCTAAAATACTTTGTCCACGGTGTTTTCCTTTGCTTTTTCGTTTTTCTCTCTCAGTTTGAAAATTCATTACTTCTCTTCAAGCTCTATTTAATATATGAAGAATAAAAAACAGTTTATGCATTTGCAGAAACCCTGGCAATACACTTCATTGACTTGAAATGCAAAAATGAATACTGGGTCAATAAGCCATCTCAAAAGTTGCCCCGAGGAGAATTCAATTAATTACCTTTAAATGGTGTCTCTTCAATGTAACACAAATAAAAATGAATAACACAGATTTTCATTTCCTTATTTTCTTTTGCTTCATTAGATTTTTTACTCTGGAATACTGTATTGTTAGTTCACAATAGGTATTCTAAATTTAGTTTTTATAAAGTAACACAGATATGCTTAATGTAGAAACTCGCAATATTAATAAAATAAATGAATGCAAAATAATGAAAGCATTCTCAAGTCAAACAATAGACTCGATGGCGACATGATTTTTGTTTCACAGGAAGTGACTCTTAGTTGTTCAGTATTTATGCTAATTGGACCAGTTGAATCTATGGTAATCAAGGACACCACGTGGTGGCAGAATTAATTTTTTGAGTGCAAAAGAATGTGAAAGAAGTTCGGTGCCAGTAATGACTCCACACCCGGCCAGGACCAAGAGATTTATTAAAGCAGCTATTACAGAGGGGATCTGCAACGGGGAAAAAAGAAAAAGGGAGAGAGAAAGAGTAAGAGAGAGAGAGGAAGTGGGAGAGAGGCGGGGAGAGAGCTGCAGAGAGGGAGAGAGTGACAGAGAGAGAGAGAAAGGGAGACTGAGAGAGAGAGAGAAAGAGAAACCGAGAGAGAGAGTTGCGGGGAGAGGGCTGTATTTATCAGCCCGACAGGGGCCAGAGGGGGCCGTGCTATGCTCCTATTGGAGGAGCTGCATGGGAGTAGGGTGGGGCCAATGCCGTGTTATGGTCCTATTGGACGCATAACAAAGCTGGGTACTGATTGGAGGCTTGCAAGTTTGAAATTTGTGAGCGGGAAGGTTTGAAGTTCACGTGCGTGGGGAATTGTGCTCGCAGAGGACGGACCGAGGGCCTTTGTTGTCCGGTGTGTCAGCGCCATTTTGGGAGCCGCCCCTCTGGTCTCTTCCTGCCCCCTTCAGAATGCTTATGAGATCTGTCCACTGAAACAAAGCGTTTCTCAGAATACATTGAATGTATAAATGTAGCAGGTAATTTTAATGGAAAGAAAGTCTTATCAAATACAAGACAGTTGAATAATTTATTTTATAAATTGCATTATGTTCTTATTTTTTGGAAAAGGTGTTTACTATACATATTTTTTAATGGGTTATCAGGGATGTATGGTTGTTAGGGGTCTTCAGGAATAAAAGATGTAGGATAGGCCTACACATCTGCATCTGATCATGTGCAGGACCTCAAAATATAGGATGATGATTTCCATTTCAGTGCTATATAGTCAGTCACTCTCTGGCCAGCTGTCTGCCATAAGCTGGAACTAATGGTCACTCATTTTTTTGAAATGTATCCTATATGGTTTTAGTCTGATATATACCCAGACTGGAGTGCAGTGGCTGCTCCCGGCCACCACAGCCTCCACCTGCTGGGCTCCAACGATCCTTCCACCTCAGCCTTCCGAGTAGCTGGAACTACAGGTGCGCACTACCACGCCTGGCTAATTTTTTGATTTACTGTTTTGATGAGGTCTCACCATGTTGCCCAGGCGGGTCTCGAACCCGCAGGCTCAGGCAATCCACTTACCTCAGTCTCCCAAAGCACCAGATTACAGGTTGAGCCACCGAGCCTGCCTCTGATATAATTTTAAAAGCTATATATATATATATATGCATTGTTTTTATTTATTTTTATTTTAAAGATGTTTGGTACCATTCAGGATAAAGTACATAAGTGGCCATCGTACAGGTGACATTTGGACCTCCCACTGGTTCTCACTTAACCTGGACTGGGATCAGGTACTCTTATTGATGAATGCAAAATTCTGCCACCTCCCCTCCTCCTCTCCCTACAACTAATCTCTTTCATGTAGTATTATGATAATTTTAGTTGTCCAAGTTTTACAATTCTGTGACGAAAGACTCCTTGGTCGAGTACATTTGGGATACTGTGTATAAGAGATCTAATAGCTTCACAAAGCCCATGATTATATTTAAGAGGCTTCTGTATTAAAAAACTGGTTTGGTTTTCTTTAACAATTTCTCAAATTTAAAAAAAAATGACTCATTTGTTATTGTTGAATATCTATTAACTTGTTAAGAAAAAATAGATCAATGCATGCAGCTGTAGGCATCATATTATTTTACTTACTGTCTTATTTCTTTTTCTTACAGCTTTGGTTTAGCATAGTAATACTAACTTTGAATACTGCTAGGTGATTTCATTTTCTTACTTGCTTTCTTTGCTTTTTCTTAGCATAAAGTCCTGAGAGGAAGATTTCAGCTATGAGGGAAGAGTTGGTGGTAGAACAAATACTGCCTCTGGGAACATCTTGAGCAGCCAGGTCTTGAGGTGAGAAAAATCTGATATGGTAATTCCAAGCAGAGAGGGCAGAGATATTCTGAAGCCAACATTCCCCACTTCAGAGCATTTTTGAGTCTCCAAAAGGAGTAAGAGTTGATATCATCCAGACACAGAGAAACTAGTAAACCTGTCTCATGGGTCTGGAAAGTAGACAGTTTGAGAATTATCAGGTCAGAATTCCCCATAATAAAAGGAAGCTAGCAGGACCCAACATTCTTCTGCGAGAATAAGAAGCAAGCAGCATCTCACAGTGATGAGGACCCAAGAATTCTCATATTCACAGAAGAGGCCCTGGGGACATCCTCAACCCCTCACCCTCTCACTTAAAAAAGGTGAAATCTTGGGAGTTGCATGAAGCAGAGGCTGATGGGTTGTACAGAAAGTGGCCCAGCCTCGGGCCAGTCCAGTCCCTGTGAGGAAGAAAATGACCAGCATCTATTCTGTCTGTCTGCTGAAGGTAAGGGTAAACCCGCTCTGGACATAAAGTGATCAGAGCCTCTACGTTTTAAGTATACAACATCCAAAGAGAAGCAAATTGAAAGTGGAAACAAACACAGATAATCTCGATACTGAAATTATCACACAAGGACTTTAAAACGGTGGTCATTAATGCAGAAAAATAAGAAATGTTTGAAATGACATAAAGAATGAATAAAAGATAAAAGATGACAAGTGAATTAAAACCCTATAAAATATTTTCTGAAAGAGAAAATCTAGTTGTCTAAGATAATGCTGTTGTTCAATATCCATGTAACAGATGTTGGCAAGTCAATAGATTAGTAGATTCGTTACTGATGTCATAAGCTCACACACTCTAACTTTGGCCTGGGAAATAAACTCATATAATGTAATGATTTGTCTATATGAGTATATTACTTTAGCAAAATCTTTGGTTTGTGGACAGTAAGGCACCATGATGTATCTAGTACACATTTTGTAAGCTTTTAAATTATTACGTGACACACATAAGAATACGATAAACACATAAGAATATTCACCGAAGTATTCTTTAAATGTTTTTTAATAAGGACTATTTATAACATGTTCATGTATTATAAGTAAAACATACCAAAAAAATCTTCAGCCAAAAAGTCTTCAAATAATTAAAGTCTCTTAAAATCAAGGATTTAAAGCTTGAAATGGGTCACAGTGTTTGTCATAATTATAAAACAGAAATTCACAAATGCAAATGGAAACTTTTTTATCCCAGAAAACTGATTTTAAATATAATCCAAGACCAAAGACTTAACCACCTTGGTGATAGTTTGCAGGTTTTATACATAGTTTTGATGCACATCTAATCTAAAAAATAATTTGCATATCTGTAATAGGTTACAGAACGAAAATACCCATATTGGAAAACGCAGATCTAAATAACTGGTTAGATTGATCAAACATATCAATCACAGGTTAAAATGATACAAACTTTAGATAATTTTTAAAAAATTTTATTTTAGCCTGGCTCTCTGGCTCAGCCTGTAATCCCGTGCCTTGGGAGGCTGAAGTGAGTGGATTGCCTGAGCCCACAGGTTCGAGACCCGCCTGGGCAGCGAGACCTCATCTCTACAATAAATCAAAATAACAGCCGGGCGTGGTAGTGCGTGCCTGTAGTTCCAGCTACTCGGAAGGCTGAGCGGAAGGATCGCCGGAGCCCAGCAGGTCGAGGCTGTGGTGGCCGGGAGCAGCCACTGCACTCCAGTCTGGGTGACAGAGTGAGACTCCAATTCAAAAAAAATAAAAAATAAAAAAATAAAAAAAATAAAATAAAAAATTTTATTTTAAAGATGTGGGGTATAATTCAGTGTTATGTACACAAATGTTCACCGGCAGGTGCCCTTGTTGATGAGGTGTGCCCCCAACCTCATCAGATAATATTTGTCTTTCAGAATTTTCTGATCTGGGAAATTTGCTGCAACGCTTCTTGTATTTGCTTCCGCTTGATTTTTGGCTATTATTTATATATCTCAATTCTACCGGTTTACAAATGTCTTTATTGTCTTTGATAGTCTTTTAAGGTCTAATGAGAACTACTGCTAAAATTCAATACTGTTAATGAAAAAAATCTAACAGAATGTGATGGAAGGTTTTCATTGTTAACATTTCAGATTTCTAGTGGCATCCTTATTAACTAGTGCATTACTCAAATAAAAACCAAACAAACTGACTCTTTTTACAATTTTACCAACTCCAAATTGTATTTTTCTTGCACCTATTCATCTTACATATGTGACATTCACGTTAGGGTCTCTATTACTTCATTCTACTTTCAGGTTCTACTAATTTTTCTTTCTCTTCTAGAAGAGATCAGAAAAATGAGAAATTTTAAGTAGATTTATAAAATCAAGTTAAGATAATGTTGCAAGTAATGTGTCTGACAGTGATCATGATTTTTCTAGTGATTAATAATACTTAAAAGATGTTGTGTAGAATGTAACTCTAGAAATACTTTTGAGTTCTTAGCTCTTAAAATTTTACCTGATACAATATTTTTTCTCCTTGTACATTACTTTTGTCTTAAAAACATTCATATATAACTATCTATATATGTCTATGTCCGTATAGATATGGATATAAATATGTACATATTACAAAAGAAGAAATTTTCTCCTGAATTTTAGTATTCATGCCAGTGTTTAACATTTGTTTTTTAGTCATACAGTCCTGTTTGATTTTTTTGAAGGAAGCAACAATATTTTTCAAGTTTTAAACCTCTAGCTACAGTGTCTTATAGCACATAGTTTCTTCCTTTATTCTAAATGATGCATAATTCCAACATTTTAGTATGGTTCCTGTTAAATATGTCCATATGTCTTTTTATGGATTTCAGTATACTTCTCATCATATATATCTCACTATTTTTGTATGTACTGTATGTTCTTATCAAATTGAACAGTTATATTAAATGTGTTTAATAGGACCTGGATTAATAGAAACATGAGAAAGTTCTCAAACTACCTAGATTCATTCACACAGCATTCTGTCGCAGAATTTTCTATTAATCTTCTGAGCTCTAACTATCTTTTCAAGTTAATTTTTGTCTATTTCCCTACATGCCCTCTCTGCTTTATTTTGTCCAGGCCAAAATTTCATTTTGTTTGGGGCCACTGGTAGTCTATATGAATGCCATGGCAATTCATCACAACGGCATAGAAATTCTCTCATAATCTTAGTTCCAGAAGCATACATTTTCTCATTTGCTTTCTAGTTACTTGACTTCTATCTGAAGCCTCTCTATGCTTAACCTAAGATGCATACATAAATTATCCACAGGTTAGTGACTTTTTTTTGTTTCTTCCTATGTCACTACCTCTTTATTTGTTTATTGATCAATACTATTAAAAAACTTCAGATTTAATATTCCTTTAATGCATCTTTTCATCTTGGGAAGTGCAATAAGTTGTACTGAATGGAGTTAGCCACACTATAGAAATTGTCTTGTTTTATACTTTGATGATATTAAATGTATTGCTTAGATCTCATTACAATTTATATTGTTGATCATTTTGTTATGAAATACAAAATACATTTAAAAGATCTAATTTTATAGTTCCCTCAGATTCCATTCTAAAGCTTCAAAAATAATCAGTGAATGGCAAATACAAGTTTTCATGTACTTATTTCCTTATGGTATATTGATATCTGCCTTAAAGCAAGCAAACAAAAAAGACTTACAAAGTTGTATTGATGATCTAAAACTACTTGAAGATAATAATAGTGCAGGATAAGAATGTCCAATAATCAATATAGGAGAAGGTACAGAGTGACACTTCCAAGAGTGCCCTGTAGGGTGCCATAATAATCAAAGTTGTCTTTTTAGTGCAGTGTTTGAAGATATTAATGAATTAAACTTCGTTTGTTTTCTAGGATTGCCAAAGTCGCATAAAATATATGGGACAATCAATTGATTGCATCATTAGATAACACTGGCCCAGTATGCTTTTTCTCTGCAAGTCCTTGGTCTTTCAGGCAAACAAAGCTCTTTAGAATACTTTGAATATAATATAGTTGCACAGCTTCTTGTTATGTTAGATGGTCTCTCACGTTAGATGGTCTCTCTTGGACTGAATAAAGTTTATAGGTCTTTTCCAAGTTCTACTTTCCCTAATTCTACAACATAATAAACTTTGAGCGATAACAAAGAGACAGAAGGAATTATCCGGAACAATACTTGCTACCTCTCTCCTGAGACCTTGCAGGATGGTGTTCGGGTTGAAACTTGCTGAAGTCCTATAGCCACAGTGAGTCAGGGCTTGTATCTCAGTATTGAATGACAGCTCCATACTCCATACTCCCTACCCTCACTTTATACTTTCTAAGCTGTGCCCTTTCATACCTCATTCCTTTGGTTACAGTTCTTTGCTAAGAAATATCATTGGGAGTCGGGCTCGGTGGCTTAGCCTGTAATCCCACGGCATTGGGAGGCTGAGGTGAGTGGATTGCCTGAGCCCGCGGGTTCGAGACCCACCTGGGCAGAGAGACCTCATCTCTACAATAAATCAAAAAAATCAGCCGCATGGTAGCGCATGCCTGTAATTCTGGCTTCTCGGAAGGCTGAGGCGGAAGGATCGTGGAGCCCAGCAGGTCGAGGCTGCGGTGGCCGGGAGCGGCCACTGCACTCCAGTCTGGGTGACAGAGTGAGACTCCAACTCAAAAAAAAAAAAAAAAAAAAAAAAAAGAAAGAAAAAAGAAATATTGGGGAGAAAAAAAAAAGTGTGTGTGGTATATATTTCAAAGGTGCAAATGATGTCTTCCCTTACAACATTTCTATTATAATTTTCATAAGACATACGTCATTATTTTTCTCCAGGGATAAAAGAAATACTTCCCTTTGTGACTCACCTAGGTGAGAAAAAACGTACACTGGTTTAGACTATGTTGAATTCCTTAGAGATAATTTGGTAAAGTTCCTGCCCTTTGTGACTGATTTGTCTGAGAAACATGCTTACTGGATCTTTTTCAGATTTGTAATGCAGATAAAGTATTTGAAGACATTGCCATTGAGAATCATGTTAAATATAAATTTGTTTAAGCGTATTTGTGTTTATATATATTAGAGAATAGAGAATACCATAAAATTGTTACTATGACTACAAAAAATTGTAAATTTTTAAATGATGTCACTTAATTATACCAAGAACAGTAGAGCAAATATAGCAATATAGCATTTTGCATTCTACAACATTAATGACTCTATTAAATTTTATTTGCCATTAACCATGACTTAGATGGGAGGATGAATTACATTTGTAGAGTAGATACATTATAAAGAGGAATTCTCTTAAGCATTTAACTCTGAAATATATTAAAGTATAAAATGTTTCTTTTTAATTTACTTTTATTTTTTTATTGGCACATAATTATACATATTTATGGAGTCCATGTGATATTTAGATACATGTGTACAATGTGTAATGATCAAATCAGGGTATTTACTATATCTATTACCTCAAACTGTTATTATTTCCTTGTATTGGAGACATTTCAAGCCTTTTCTCTTAGCTACTAGGAAATATACAAAAAATTATTGTCAACTATAGTAGCCCTACTGTGGCATCAGGAACTAGAACTTACTCCTTTCATCTCACTGTCTTTTTACACCCAGACTTGCTTTATTTGCATCATTCTGAGCCTCTGGTATCTGTCATTTTATTTACTTCTTCTATTTCAGCTTTTTCAGTTTCCGCATGTGAATGAGAGCATGTAATATTTACCTTTTTATGCCTGGCTTATTTTACTTAATATAATAACCCCCAGTTCCGTCCATGTTGCTGCAAATGACAGGATTTCATTCTTTTTATGGCTGAATAGTATCCCATTGTGTACAAGGAAAACCACCCCCCCAAAAAATTTATTTATAAAAAAGTATTTATTCTTACATGTTTACATTTCAGCCACTTTCAAAGTACTTTCCATTTGATGCAATGCACCTACTGAAAAGTTTTTTTTACTCTCAAAACAGTTTTTGAACTCATCAATTTGAATGACTTCTAGTGCTTTTGCTGTTCTTGGTTTCAATTCTTTCACACTGGCAAAACCTTCCCTTTGAGGACTTTTTTTTTTTTTCATCCAGGGAAACAAACAAAAAAGTCACTTGAGGAAAATGGGATGAATAGGGAGGGTGGGCACAGAGGTCATGCCATTTTTGGACAAGAACTGCTGAACATTCAACATGGTATGGGCAGGTGAGCTCTAAATTGTCTATCATGAAATAGGCAAGCCTGTTGAAAGAATCTCCAACAAAAAAATGCACTGAAACCAAATGCAGACTTACACAACAACAGTAGCTGGTACACTGATGCTGATGAGTTTCTAAAATACTTACCTAGCGAGGAAGCCTGTACTACAAGGGGTCCTCCCACCAAAAGATAATTCTGGGTATTTTGGGGGCAGTCCTCCTTGCATATCTACCACTGTTTCTTTATTTTTTATTCAGTCATCCATTGATGGACACTTAGGTTGGTTCCGTATCTTTGCTATTTTAAATAGCTACAATAAACGTGGGCGTGTAGGTATCTCCCCTACTGATTTACTTTCCTTTGAAAATATACCCAGTAGTGGAATTTCTAGATTGCATGAGAGTTCAAGTTTTAGTTTGTTTTGAGACATCTCTATATTGCTTTCCATAATGGCTGTACTAGCTTACATTTACACCAGTGGTGCATAAGAACTCACTTTTCTCTGCACTTTGCCAGAGTTTTTTTTTTTTTTGTCTTTTTGATAATAGTCATTCTAACTGGGGTAAGATGGCATCTCATTGTGGTTTTGATGTGCATTTCTTGATGACTAGGGATAAGCATTTTTTTCATATACTTATTGGCCATTTGTAGTCCTATATAATTTTTTTTAGAAATGGCTTATATCCTTTGCCCTTTTTATAATGGGTGATTTGTTTTATTGCTGAGGAGTGGTTTGAGTTCCATGTGCATTCTGGAGCTTAGACCTTTGTCAGGTGAATAGTTTGCAAATGCTATTTCCCATTCAAAACGGTTTCTCTTCATTCGGTAGATTTTTTCCTTTGTTGTGTAGAAGTTTTTTACTTTCATTAAAAACTCCTGGTTGTCTATTTTTTTAACTGCTTGTGCTCTTGAAGTCTTAGTTATATAATCTTTGCTTAGACCAAAATCTTGAAGTGATTTCCTATGTTTTCTTGTTTTATAGTTTTGGGTCTTAAGTTTAAGTTTTTAATCCATTTTGAGCTGATTCTGTAGATTATGAGAGATGGGGGGGCTAGTTTCATTTTCTGCATATAGCTGTTCAGTTTCTCAACACCACTTATTGAAGAAGGTATGCTTTCTTCAATGTACATTCTTGGTGTCTTTGTTGAAAATCAGTTGACTGAAAACATGGATTTATTTCTTGGCTCTTTCTTCTAATCCATTGGTCTATGTGTCTGTTTTTATACCAGTACTGTGCTGGTTTGGTTACTATAACTTTGTAGTATATTTTGAAGTCAGGTAGTATTATAACTCCATCTTAGTTTTTTAATCTTTATTACTTTGTCTATTTGAGGTATGTTGTGATCCAATACAAATTTTACACTTTTTTTCTATTTCTGTGAAGTAGCATTTTAATATGGGTTGTATTTAAGTCGTAGATTATTATAAGTAGTGTGGTCATTTTAACATTTAAACTTTTGGTTAATATTTTAGAATGCTGGAATAACTTTTCTATAAAATAGTACAAAAAAGGGAATAATAGACCAATCTTACTGATAAATATAGGCAAAAAATTCTAACTAAATAGTATCTAATTGAATACAGCAATTATATAAAATAAACCCTTATGTTTATAGAAGATTGTTCAGTTTTAGTAAAATTATATAATATATAATACAATATAAATATATATAATACAAACAGAAAATTAGGATGAATCATACAATGATTTTAAAAGACAAAAACATTCACATTATGTATGAGGCTTTGTACATCAGTGAGTAAAGGATCAATTTTTTGATAAGTGGTAGTGGAACAAGTAGCTTTCCATATGATGAAGGTAAAATTAGATCCTAATTTCACTTCATACAAAAAATAAACTCCAGCTGGTTTAAGGATCTTAATGTGCAAAACAACTTTTTAGGAAAATGTTTAGAAAATATGATTAAATAGCGAATTCTAGGTAAAGATGAATTTCTAAAACAAGACGTGAATAAATCATGTGAAAAATAAGTTATAAAATTGACATCAAAATTAAAACTTTGTTTCAAATTATACCAAAACCATAGTTTATAGACATAAACTAAGTTGGAGAAGATAATTGCAATATATACAAAATTGCCATGTAGAATACATAAAAATTCTTATATCAACAAAAAGAAGACCTCAATAAAAAAATGGACACAAGTACATTCACAGAATAGAACACACACTCAGTCAATAAACATTTGAAAAGATGCCCAACTTCACTAGTAATGGAAGACAAGCAAAGTAATGTGGAAAGCTGATACCTCTTCTCCACCTGTAAGGTCCTCTGTGAGCGGCCCTTGGCAATTCCTTCAGCAGTTATGGCTCTACTTCTTCCCCATCAAATCATGTTGGGTGTGGCTTTGGTCCTTTCTGAGGAGCCAATGGCCCTTTAGATAATGTCTCATGAAGCCACATTCTTATATTTTCCAAATCTCTATGAGACCTTCTAACAAACCATGTGTTGCATCCCAAATAGCTGTCTGGTAGTAACAAGAAGTGAGGAGTGAATCATTCACATAGACTCTTTTGACTTTCTCTCTATATAGCCCCTCTTTAAATAAACCCTCCTTCCCAAAAAGAAAGGTTTGATTTTACTTCCTTTTTTCACACTACTCCAATTCCACCATCCCATGGAGGTGGAAAAGTTTAGGTAATACTAAATGAAAAATGGAGACAAAACTTGAGTGGCATTACTCAGGAAAATATTTTCATATACAATATCATGACTGGAGTAATTAACTGAGTAGGACTCTAGTAATGTGTCAGCGTGTTTTGATTATATTTTTGGGTAGCATCTACTAATATACTGTGACACATAACATTGACATTGTTGATAAGATTATAATACTTTATTAATGATCAAGTGTACTGGTAAATGTTAAAAACTTCTCTGGCTATAATATTAGTGGAGAATGGCATGCCTGAGAATGACATGGATTTATCTGACCAACAGCTAATATTCATGTTAAATAGTTCTGCAAAAGTTTATCATAAGGTACAAGTAGTGGTAAACCAAGGGAATGACTTTGTTAGATGTATCAGTTGTTCTTTAAG
Organism: Carlito syrichta; assembly: GCF_000164805.1. Lineage (NCBI taxonomy): Eukaryota > Metazoa > Chordata > Mammalia > Primates > Tarsiidae > Carlito > Carlito syrichta. Next base: position 107,741 of record NW_007253975.1, read on the forward strand.
TCTTTCCCTAACCTATACTAAATGTAGATGCCCAAACAAAAATAATTGTTTACTGTAAGAGAATCTTGGACAAAAGCAATGGTGTGCTCTATGTAGTAAAGAACTTGACCTTGCCCCAAAAGAGGTCTAGCCTTTACCCATGGTTTCTGGGGAGTAATATGTTGTACTTAATAGAAGTGTTTTCAATTGATGTCTCGGGATTTCTTAGTTTATTGTATCTTACAAACTACATTTTCAGAATTATAATACATAGAACCCAAAGATAGTAAAATAAAAGGATTTGATGAGGAGAATCTAACTCTCTGCCATTAGCACTTATAGACCTGTTTTTCTTTCTACCAAAAACTTATTACCATCCCTTTAGATAGTCAAACATTATTTATTTTGAATCTTTATTCAACAAGAAAATATTCTTTGGAAAAAAGTGAAAATTTTCTCAAATGCTTTAGATACTCTTCTTAATCATGACTATAATAAAATTCTTAGAAATATAGTTGTGAAAATATTTACTATCTTCCTTCTGTGATGAATATCATTTGGCTATGTCAAAGAAAGACAGAAGACCAAATGTCTTTTCTTTTATTACTTGGAAGTCTCTAACCATATTTAGTGTTTGTTTATTTAGAACAAGAGTTATCTGTAGTTTCTGAAAGGACTTCCTTGAAAGTACGTTATGATAATTTTACAGTGCAAGGTGGTCATTCTATGTCCATTGTCTTCTAGATTATCTTTTTTTTTCCTTCCCTGTTTGTCCTATGCCATTATGACTTGACTGTGTATGTTTTGCTGTCCAGACAACAGAAAGATTTCATGGTCAGTCTTAACATAGCCCAAGAAAGCCGTGTAGATTGATGAGACTTTGTGAAGAATTATCAGCTTCAAAGCATCCTTGGGCAAATGGTCTTATCATGATGTGTCTTTTGTCGAGAGCAACTGGGAACAGAGAAATTGGGAGACCATGACAGACTCACTTGGGAAGCTGTTCTATTATTTACAAAGGCCATGCATGTTTTTCTCTTCCATACTTTCCACTTGCCCAGCGTTGGTTATGCAAATGTGTTATAGAAGTTTCTGAATATTTTTCTATATATGAAACCTTCAAGATTAATTAATTCAAGGCTCATTTGCCTTTCCCTGTTAGTTACCATAATAATTATCACTATCTGCTATTATTATGCTTTGCAACTTTCTTATGGTCTTCTGCAATAGTATAACTTTGTAGCAATTTAATGACATTTCAAAACTTTTTCATCTTTCATATGCACAGTAAAAATGATTAAGTGGCAACCAAATGACACTGAGAAACAATAACATTCATTAATTATAGTAATTCTCAAGAGAAAGAAACAGGAAACCAGCAAAAGACTCAACAGCAAGAAGCCAGAAGATATAGACTATAGCACTAAGAAGCTAGAATGAGGAAATTAGATTCCATTGATCACTGGTGACATAAACCACTCTATTTAATTGATAGATTGTGAGACTCAGTCAGACAGGTAAGTTTTTCAGGCTTCTAGGCTTCTTTCCAATTCTGCACCTGAGGAAGCTGAAAAGCCTTTATTTTTATAGCCCAGTAAATGATAGTTATCTGGTATCTTCGGCTCACAGGAGACAGTTGCTAGGGAGTTAAAAAAGATTATAATGGCACCCCAGAGGAAGATGGGGCTTATACACTGGTACTCAAGGAGCTGGACAGAGTCTGTCCTCCAGAAATGAGCTTGAAAAAAAAAATCTTTAAAAAAAGAGCCAAGCTGGGCTCGGTGGCTCAGCCTGTAATCCCGCGCCTTTGGGAGGCTGAGGTGAGTGGATTGCCTGAGCCCGCGGGTTCGAGACCTGCGTGGGCAGCGAGACCTCATCTCTACAATAAATAAAAAAATCAGCCGGGCGTGGTAGCGCATGCCTGTAATTCCGGCTACTTGGAAGGCTGAGGCGGAAGGATCGCCGGAGGCCAGCAGGTCGAGGCTGCGGTGGCCGGGAGTGGCCACTGCACTCCAGTCTGGGCAACCAAGTGAGACTCCAACTCAAAAAAAAAAAAAAAAAGAGACAGATGCAATCAGATCTGACCAGAGTCAAAACTGAAAAAAGTTTTGAGGTTTCTTTAGTTAAGCAACACATCCTTTTGTCTCAAAGCACTAAAATGTACTGTGTACTTATTGAGTCATATATATGTGTATACACACACACACACACACACACACACACACACACACTAAAACTCCAATTTAAACCAATGTTTCAAGATGGGAAAAATTACTGAATATATTACATCTTTTGTGTACACTTAAAAAATTAAGGCCACAAAACATTCTAATTTAAAAATAATTGCTACCAAATATAGTTCTTAAAAGCATATTTCCTGTTAGGAATATGAGACTCTAAAGATTAAGACGTATTTATGACAAGCAAACATCTTTCACTCATTTAGGCCTGTAATTAAGATAGAAACATAATTCACATATACACAGGCATCACAACAAAATGAGTATTGCTATAATGTGAGTCACACAGATACTTTGGTTTCCCAGTGCATTTGAAAGTTATACTGCAATTTATCAAGTGTGCAATAGCATTATGTCTACAAAAACAATGTGCATACCTAGATTTAAAAATACTTTATTACTAAAAATTTCTAATGATTATCTGAGCCTTCAGTGAGTCATAATCCTTTTGCTGCTGGAGGGATTGCCTCACTGTTGATGGTGCTAACTGATCAGGGTGGTGATTGCTGAAGGTGAGGGTGACTGTGGTCATTTCTTTTTCCTTTTCTTTTCTATAGAGACAAGGCTTGCTTTGCTACCCTAGTGCCCCGCTGGCCTCAAACTCCTGGACTCAAGGAATCTTCCTGCCTCAGTTTCCCAAAGTGCTGGTATAACAGGTATGAGCTATTTTGCCTGATGCAATTTCTCAAAAGACAGTAATGAAGTTTGCCACATTTATTGACTTTTTTTTTTTAACAGAAGCTATCTCTGTAGCATGCAATACCGTTTGATATTTTACCCACAGTAGATCTTTAGAAAATGGAGTCACTGTTCTTAAACTTTGCCACTGTTTTATCAACTAAGTTTATGTAATATTCTAAATCTTTTTTGTCATTTCAACAATGTTCCAAATATCTTCTCAAGAAACCACTTTCTTTTCTTAGTCATAAAAAACAACTCATTGATTCAAGTTTTATCATGACACTACAGTCATATCCTCAGTATCCACATTTAAATCTAATTATCCTCCTTTTTCGACCACATTTGCAGTTATTTTCTCCACTGAATTCTTGAACCCCCTCAACCTCACCCATGAGAGTTGGAATCAACTTCTTCCAAATGCTTGTTCATGTTGATATTTTGACTTACTTTCATGAATCATGCATGTTCTTAATGACATAAAAGCTGGTGAATTCTTTCCAGAAGTTTTTAAATTTACTCTACATGGATCCATCAAAGAATTCACCCCCTCTGGCAGCTACAACTTTAAAAAATGTATTTCTTAAATAACAAAACTTGAAAGTCAAAATTACTCCTTGGGCTATGGGGCTGTAGACTGAAAATTGTATTAGCAGACAAGAAAACAACATTAACCTCTTTGCACATCTTCAGCAGAGATTTTAGGTGTCCAGGCACATAGTCAATAAGCAGTAATATTTTGAAAGAATATCTCAATAGTGGGCTTAAATCATTCAGTGAAGTGTAGTTAACAGATGTGCTGTCATCCAGGCCTTATTATTCCATTTACAGAGCACAGAAAAAGGAAGCTTGGTAGAACTCTTAAGGGCATTAGGATTTTCAGAATGGTAAATGAGCACTGAGTTCCACTTAAAGTCATCAGCTGTGTTACTCTCTAACAAGAATCATCTTGTCTTTTAAGTTTTGAAGTGAGATATTGACTTCTCTTTTCTAGCTATCGAGGACATTTGTCCTAGATGGCATCATCTTCCATTAGAAGGTTAAACATCTTTTATTTACTATATCTACTTTTATCAGTGATCTTAACTAGATCTTCTGGGGAACTTGCTACAGCCTCGACATCAACACTTGCTGTTTCACCTTATAAGTTAATGTTATGATGACAGTTTCTTTCTTTAAAACTCATAAACCCACCTCTGTTAGCTTCAACTTTTCTTCTGAAGCTTCTTCACCTCTCTCAGCCTTCACAGAATTGAAAAGGCTTAAGGTCTTTCTCTGGATTAGGTTTTGTCTTAGGGAAATGTTGTGGCCGGTTTGATCTTCTATCCACATCACTCAAACTTTGTTCATATAAGCAATAAATCTGTTTCACTTTCTTAACATTTATGTGTTCACTGGAGTAGCACTTCTAATTTTCTTCAAGAACATTTTCTTATCATTCACTACTTGGCTAACTGCCTGGAGCAAGAGGCCTCGCTTTCTGCCTGTCTTGGCTTTTGACCTGTCTTCCTCACTAAGCTTAATAATTTCTAGCTTTTGAGTTAAAGTGAGAGATACATGATTCTTCCTTTCACTGGAACACTTAGAGGCCATTGTAGGGTTATTAATTGACATAATTTCACAATTGTCATCTCATGGTGAATGGGGAGGTCTGAGGAGAGAGAGAAAGACAGAGAGAGAGAGAGAGAGAGAAGAAATGACCAGTCAGTGGAGCAGTCAGAACACATACAACATTTATCAATTACATACACCATCTTATAAGGGCGCACTTCATGGCACTACCACAAATTATAAATTATAAAGGTTGTTGATCCAAGGTTACTACAGCAGATGCAATAATAATAAAGAAGTTTGAAATTTTATGGGAATTACCAAAATTTGACACAGAAACACAAAGTTAGCACACACTGTTTGGAAAAAATGGCACTGATGGACTTGCTTGACATATGGTTACCACAAATCTTTAATTTGTAAAGAATGAAGTATCTGTGAAGTCCAATAAAACAAAGTGAAATAAAATAAGGTGTGCCTTATAGATATTTCATATATGAAATGTACAAATGATTAGATAATCACTTGTAGACCAGCTTGGCTGTCACAAGAGCAGACTTTAGCAGGCCAAGAATTCATACTTGCCTGCACTTAAAACTTAAGACAGCTTAGCTGGGGCTTTGTAGTGACATAAGGAAGTATAATTTTAACTGTCAGGACAATGACACCTGATGAGTGAGAGGCATTTTTGAGGAAAACTAATTCTCTAGTACTTACCCAGTATACATAGTCACCCATATAGAGGAGTCCTAACCATACAGGTAACTCAGGAAGTCTGCTGTCATTAGAAAGAGGTAGAAAGAGAGAGTTAATAATTTTTGGCATCAGGCGTTCCTTTCTAATATCAAGATCATACATGCACAGCAGTCTCCTAATGCTAAGGATCCTAGAAACAAAAGAAGGAGCAGATAAATCCATTGTGTCTGTTTTGGGTGATTTATTAGGGGATATTACAGATGGAATTATAGTGTTGGGTGGCTGCAACACATGCAGTTCTCAGCAGTTACTTCCCAGAACCAGGAATTATGTACCATCAGCAAAGAGTATACTTGCTCCAACAAGACAATTAAAGGCAAATCCCCGGATCAGGCAAGAATACTACTCACATCGTTGTCTATAACTTGGGTGACTTCAAAGTTGCTTTGTTCTTATGCTAGGGATGGTACAAAAAGTAGAAATCAGGAGGCATTTCCAGGACTAGAGCTAATCAGAAATCAATACAGCAGATTAGCATCCATGATGGAAGTCACTTTTGTCTCCACCGCTACATAAAAACACATTATGCCAATGAATTTAATCAGCACATCAACTTTCTGAGGAAAGTTCAGAGATTGAGAAATTTGTTTAAATACATGTAGACAGTGGTCTTTGGATTCTGACCGATGTGTGTCCGATGTCAGAGGCCACATAATCCCTTCTCCTATTTCCATAGATGGCAACCACACAAATTACTGTCACTGCAATGGAAATGAGAAATAAAACTGCAGTATATTGATACAAATTTGAACATTCCAGAAGGAAAGATGAGAATTCTGGAGCTCGAGGACAAGGCAGGAGCCTAACTAGTGGATCTAGGGGCAGATTCGTGGAGTAAACCAACTAGCAAAGGAGACATCACGAAAGAGGGTCTTGGGATTCAGCACAGACTGGGCTTATTCCTCATGTTAGAACTCAGGGTTGGCTCTGTGAACAGGGAGCAGGGCTTAGATTTTGGGAGGCAGTTAACAATGACACCATCAAGTGGGCAACTGTGTAAAGTTAGGGAAACAGGATCTGCTATCTGTTAACTGAGGGAGAACAATCAGTGCTGTAAAAGTCTCTCAGACAAAGAGAAGAATCATTACTTAAGGCAGTGTGTAAAATTATGTGTAAGTGAATTGCCCGTGACCCCTGCTTTCAAGTCATCAGTTCCAAGGACTAATTACAGTTCACAGATTAAGTTCATATATTTGTGCATAGAGAGCTACCAGCAGTAGATCATCTCTTCTGAGTCTCCTGGATGCTAAGATTTATGGCCACAGCTGCTCACAAGACACCACCACGTACCAGTGGTTATATTGCAGATGGAATAGTGTTGAGATAATGTTTTTAGGCTAAAATCTTCTCATTGATTTGTTTTCGTTTCCTTTTTTATTGTTAAATTGCTCAATAAACTTGCCATAGATTGTGAAGCATGTGCTGCTTTAACAATATTAATTGTTAAAGACTTCTGAAGAAATTTGAAATTGCTTAGGTGGAAAGAGCCTATTAAGTTGCCTTTTAACTTCATTAAGGCAAAGAAAATCCAATATCATAGCAAATGATTACTTTTTAAACTTATGTTTTATGTAACATATATAGACACTCTTGTCTTGCCCGAAACCCATACTTTCAGTAATACATTTTAAAGGTTTATTTCTGAAAATAACTTTTTGAGGCAACTTCACTGGACAGTGTTCTGTGGGCAGTGTTCAAGGGACTCTGGGATTGGGATGAAAACTTCTATTGAATTTGAGCTGTGTCAGTAGGTCCAGCACAAATTGTCCCTGGCACATATTCTCATGACTATTTCTTCTTTGTCCCTTTTATTTAATAAATACCATCAAGTCTTCAAGGAAAGGAAAAGAGTAGAAACTCGACCGGTATTGGTAATCGTTGTCCTCCATTCAGTCCAGAGACTCCGGTGGATTTTTTGGTCCAGCAGAAGGGAGAGCAACAATCCGCTAGGCTGTGTTCACAACACGGTAGCCTGAGATCCATCTTGAGAGTGGGCATGTATACGTCAATATGGAGGAAGATGGAGAGTTGACAGTGTTTTTTTTTTGAGTCGGAGTCTCACTCTGTCGCCCAGACTGGAGTGCAGTGGCCGCTCCCGGCCACCGCAGCCTCGACCCGCTGGGCTCCGGCCATCCTTCCGCCTCAGCCTTCCGGGTAGCCGGAATTACAGGCGCGCGCTACCACGCCTGGTTGATTTTTTGATTTATTGTAGAGATGAGGTCTCGCTGCCCAGGCGGGTCTCGAACCCGCGGGCTCAGGCAATCCACTCACCTCAGCCTCCCAAAGGCGCGGGATGACAGGCTGAGCCACCGAGCCCGGCTGACAGTATTTTTAGAGTCATCAGAATTAAGGTGAACTTAAAAAGAGCCTTTAGAATCGTTCTCTCTTTTTCTCTGGGCTCCTGTCTCTCTGATGAAACCAATCAGGAATGCTCATTAATTTAATTAAAATTAAAAAAACACTCCAGAGATAAGAATAGTATAGAAAAATGTTAAAATAGTTTGAAATATTATACTAGAATTTTTCTTGAGAAGAGTTTTTCATTCTAATTATATAGAATGCATCTTAGTTTTAGTTCATGTTTATATGTTGTGCAAGTTGGAAAAAAGAAATGAAAAATTATACGGAGAAGTGTATCAAGTAATTAGAGCTGTATCTGGTAGAAGTCCAGAACTTTTGCTTAATTCTGTAACAGTGTCAATGTCACTTTCTTCTCAATCTGTATTGAGTATGACAGTGTTGAGTTAGGTAAAATGTGTGGACCAGCAGTATTCTGTTTTATATAAAATGTTTTCTTTCACAGTCTTTGCAACCTTAAGTGATAGATACTAATAACATCCCCATCTTACAGATGAGAAACACAAAACCCAAAGAAAAAGGTAAGTTATAATAAAACAAATAAGAAACAGAACGTTTGAAAACAGCATTTAAAGATTTTTGCTTTCCCCTGCTAACATGCTACCACCTCCCACTGACTTGAAGTGACTCTCCCACACTCCAACTCTATGTGAATTTCTCTCAGGCCCCTTAACGCTTTCTGTCTTGCATTACAATAATCTATGTGCATATTTTATCTCTTTGACAACAGGAATTACACCTCAATCATGTTTTTAACTACTCTACTGTCATTCAGGTGTCACTTGTTGATGAATGGATAATGAAGAATATAATTTTTGAGAAAGTTTCAGAGAAAAAAATAAATGTAAGAAAAAAAATCACAGAGTTAAAGATAATTCTTCAAAATGTTGAAAAGTAAAATAACTTTGGCTCAAGTTTATTGTTCATAAAAAATGACAATAAGTTCATGAACTTGCCTCCATGCCCTCATGTTGGCAGCAACGTACAAACAACTCAGTAAGATTTCACAACCTTTGTGTGTCAGTGACTCACAACTGTGTTCGTTTGACAGGTGGCTGTGTCTCGCTGAGTGGCATTCATTATTGTAGTTGCATGTTTCTGTGTGCCAACACAAGTATGTCAGAGCTTGAATTTAAGTAATGAACAAACATTAAACTTCTTGTTAAACCTGGCAAAAGTGGGAGTAAAATTAGGGACATGTTAGTCTATTAATGGGGAAAATGTGGTGAAGGAAACAGCAATGTACAAATGGGTTAAACATTTTTCTGAGGGGTGAGAATGTGTCACGACTGAAGAGAGATCAGGAGATCAGTAATGAGTAGAACTGATGAAAACATTGCAAAAACTCATGGAACTATGAATCAGAAGTGTCAGCTGACTGTGAGAAGCAGAGCAGACTAAATAAACATCAATAGAGAAACAGGAGAAACTTAACTGAAAATCTTGGCATGAGAAAGATGTGTGCAAAAATGGTCCCAAAGGAGCTCTTGCATCACTACAATGCGCCCTCACACGGCACTGTCTGTGAGGGAGTCTCACCTGAAAAAAACCAATGCCTTTTTTTTTAACCAAAGATAAAAGAAATGTTGAATAGAAAATATTTTGATGACATCAAAGGTAATGACATCAAGGTCTGTCTGCAGTTTAACTAATAGTTTGGACCAATGTCAATATTCTAGTTTTGAAAATGTACTACAGTTATGTAAGAAAGTTTATCAGAGAAAGTAGGATGAAAAATACACAGGTCTCTGTACTATTTTTGTTTTTGTGAGTCTTAAATTATTTAAAAGAAAAAGTTAAAAAATATAAATTCTCTTATCTAGAGATAAAACTTGTTAACAATTTTTCAATAACTTTCTAGAATATAAACAAATTTATCAGGGCCTCTTCTTCAGAATTTCAGTCATCCATTGCTTAACAACAGGAATACATTCTGAGAACTGCATCATTGGGTGATTTCATTGCTGTATGAACATCATAATGTGTACTCACAGAAACTTATACGGTAGAGCCTACTACATACCTAGGCTATTGTTTCCAGGTTACAAACCTGTCCAGTTTGTGACTGTGCTAAATATTAGGCAACTGTAACACAGTGGTAAATACTTGCACATCTAAACATACAAAAGGTACATTATACGGTAATGTCCCTGACTTTCCCATTCACTTATCACTCAGAGTGGATGGGAAGGTCTGGGACATTACTGTATAATGCTATATAGACTTTATAAACACCGGACACAGGTTTTACCACAGTTATGAAAATATTTTTCTTTCTTCAATAATAAATTCTGCTTTACTTGCAGTAATACTTTTTAAATTTGTAAGCTTTCAAAATTTTTTATTTTTTATTTCTTTCATTAATAACACCTAGCTTAAAACTCAAACCCATTGTATAACTATACGAAAATACTTTTCCTTGGCTGGATGTGGTGGCTCATGCCTCATATCTCTGTACTTTGTAAGACCGTGGCAGGTGGATTGCTTGTTTTCAGGAGTTGGAGACCAATCTGAGCAACATAATGAAACACCCTCTCTCAAAGAAAAAAAAAAAACAAAAAGCAAAAATTGGGAGGCGTGGTGGCACATACTCGTAGTCCCAGCTACTTAGGATGCTGAGAGGGTGAAAGGATCCTGTGAACCCAGAAAGTTGGGGCTACTGTGATCATGCTACTGCGCTCCAGTCTGAGTAACAGAGACCCCCAATTCAAAAACAAAACAAAACAAAACTTTTTGTATGTCCTTATTCTATAAACGTTTTCTATCTTGAAAATTCTTATTTTATTTTATTTCACTTTTTAAATGTTTTTGTTAAAAAACTAAGATACACAACACACATTCACACACACACATATGAGTTTAGGCCCACACGGGACCAGGATTGTCAATATCATTGTCTTCCACCCCCATGTCTTGCCTCACTGGATGGTTTTCAGGGATAATAACACACATGGAGGTGTCATCTCCTTTGAAAACTCTGCATTCTTCTGAAAAACCTTCTGAAGGACCTGCCTAAGGCTGTTTCAAAATTAATACTTTCTTTCATAAGTAGGAGCACCCTCTAAAATCATGACAGAAAGTATAGTACAGTAAATACATAAGCCAGTATCATCATCATTATCAAGTATTATGTACCATACATAATTGTTAGACTTATATGATTGGCAGTCCAGTAACTGTGTTTACACTAGCACTGTGAAAACACATGAATATGCTGTCTTATGTTTTCACAAGATGGTGTTATTTGTTGCTTCTATTTTCTACTAGTGTGTTTCTCCAACTTTTCCAGTGTAGTTTTTCTTTTATTACAGTTAATGCCTACATTTGGTTCTATAAGATAAAAATGTGTCTTATGTTTCCATCTTTTTATAATAAATTCTGGGGGTACAGTCACATGCTTGTTGCATGGACATAGTGTGTAGTTTTGAGATTGGGCCTCAGGTGGCCCATGTGAGTTTTTAAACAACAAATCCCGTCTTATTTCTTTCTACATATCTTTAGGTCACAGGGTAATGAATGTAGAAAGAGTTGTCTGTGGTTTGCTTACAGATGATCCCTTCCCTGTCTCTATATTGTGTAGGACAAATAATTCAGTGAGATAGAAATAGAGAGGAACCTAGAAGGATATAAATTCTATAACCCAATCATAGGAAAAATAGTATTCTTTTCTGGAAATTCTCAGGAGAAATATCCTCGAATGGAGGATATTTACTAGGGAGCCTCTGGAAAATATTTTTCTTTTAACCTGAGCATACCTTATGTCCACAGTTCCTAAGTGAGGCATCTAAGGTTACTGCTCCACTTTCTGTAGGATAGCCGTCTTTCATCACAGAGGAATACTGATTAATTCACATATTTTGTAAGTAACATTCACAAGCACTAGGGGAGACTGGCCTCTGAGACTTTGATTTGCCAACCTCTGCAAAGAAACCCAGATTCCTAACGTGGCATCAAATACACGACTGCTAACTTTCAGACATGAGATGGAAGGCAGCCTGGTAAAATGGTGATTAAAGGCCTTTTTCCTATTTTTGTAATTAGTCTAAGTCTTCCTAATTAAATTTTTCGGTAGCATGACTGGAACAGAACTTAGATTTATATGTAATGAGTACTTCTTGCATAACTGAGTTTGTAGAATGAAGATTCTAACTGCACATTTATTAAAATAAAGTGACTGTATATATCCTACTGCAGTGAGCTACTAAACAGTCAGAAGAGGTAACATTTGACTGAGAGTGAGACAACGTTGTTAGTGGAGTAAACTCCAGTTTCCTTTGTGAACTTCATTCTTTTGCATTCTATTGATAAATCTAAAGGCTTTAGAATGTCTCTTGTTCCTGGTCAGTGCTGTTATGTGCAATTTGATATTGTATACTATAAAATTGTAATGTTACTCTATGAACTTGAACCTGAATTTTTGTCATCCAGCTGTTTTTGTCACCAAGACAAAAGATTTCAGAGTTTATGTGTCAGTGATGGTACCACATTACTATCACTGGTGCTAACGATGATATGTTTGATTAGATGTTTTTTGAAGCTCTTTTTACTATTATGGTACTCCAAAGACACTTCCCCTAGCAGCAAACGAAAATAAGACAGGAAGATGGAAAAATACGATTGCATTTTCTTAGCCAATTATATTTTCCTTTTGATGTAAATTTGTTTTGGCAAAGTCTATGCATAGTTCTATATTTGATAAATTAATTTTTAACTTTATAGTTTATATGTCAATAATTATGAAAGGCTATTCTGCTAACAAGTATGAAAAATATACATCTTTTTTATGGCACACATTGTTGAAATTATAATTAATTCGTACTTAATGTCTTTGGTTGAAAATAAGGGTTCTTTATGAAATAAAATAGGTGATTTTACAATTACATAGTTAAGAGATAGGGAAAATTCGTTGGGCTTTGATAGGCTTTCAGAGATGTAGACATGTTGGTTTACTTGGTCTGCATTATGACTAACCACCGATTGTTTTGCAATGTGTATACAGTTAAGTAAAATATTTTTCTTTCTAAATAGCTTGTACATTGTATGTACAGTTACTTTTTGCAGTCCCCCAAATAAAACCATGGTGAATACACACACACACACACACACACACACACTATACACACACAGGTATGGGTGTATATATAGTAATAAATATATTTTTTTGTATATATTATAAATATATGTAAAATATTAAGGTAAAGATCAATCTCATATTGTTACTGGAAGCTATTATTAATAAGAAACAGCACATAAGATCATGTTGAACTTGTTCATGCAACTAAAATAGGGTTAGACCTGTCAATGACTTATGAGTTTGTTTGTGCTACTAAACAAAATACCTGAGACTAGGTAATTTACTAAGAATGTAAATCTGTTTTCTCACATTTCTGGAGGTTGCAAGTTACAAAAACCAAGGCTCTGGAGGGTTCCATATCAGTGAGGACTAGGTTTCTTTGCTTCCAAGATGGTGCCTTGTTGCTAAGTCCTCACTCAATGGAAGGGAGAAGGGCAAGAAGGTTCTGAGCTAATTCCCTCCAGGCCTTTTAGAAGGCACTAATTCAATCATGAGGGCCTTCCCAAAAGGACCCACCTTTTAATATCTCCACAAAGTAGATTTAGTTTTAACATCAATTTCATAGAGGACACATTTAAACCATAACACTCTCTCAGTTTATCTTCTGATTTCCCACATTTCAAAGAGAAGAATTTCTCTACCATTGGAAAAATAATGTTACAATGCTGATAATAAAAGACAACACACACTCTGCTTATTCACCAAGGACCGTAATGGAGGGCAGGAGCCTGAGGCTAAAGGAGGAATTAACACTGATGCTTCTACCAATTGCTGTCAAATTTTTAAAAGTAAACAGAAATGTAGACATTCATCTGAAATCCTTTTTAGATGCTGACAATTACTTTGGTTTTAAGAAATATACTGTGTAGCTCAAACAAAGCACTTCTACAGGCTGGATTCAATCTGTGCTGTAGTATTTGAAATGTGATTTTGAGAACTGAATGCCCTGGGTTCCATGATTCTGATCCTTGTCGTGCTCTCTGCTGGAACAGGAAAGCAGACAATATTCTTATGGTTATTAAAATTTCTTCTCACTTATGCTAAAAACTTGGGGTATTTTCTTAAAACTCTACTGAAAACGAAAGGTATTGTATCATACTTTTGCCTTTTAGTCAATGTTCTGAATTTCTCTGCTTGCTTTAAGTTCCTTCAGTACCAATGTCTTTCAAAACCCTCATTTCCTGTTGATTTTCTCAGTTAACTGTCATTTCCTATGTTTGTAGATTATTTGGATGACCGGGTCCAATGTATCTTAACTAAGAGTACGTACAATATTCAGATCATAAACTGAACTTGCAGTTTCTAAACTAATTTTGACTCAGTCATTTAACCTACCTGTGAATTTTATAACACTCTCCTTAAAATGGAAAAATATAAACTGCTGAAAGATGATTACTGGCTTCCCACCCACACATGGTAGCAGGCTTAAAGATTTTTATTTTCCTCAGAAACTACTACTAATATAGCTCATCTATCATATGTAATGAGAACTGTCAGGAATATTTAGTGAGAAATAGCTGCTTGATATGCTAATAGCAGCCCCTCAGTGAATTCATTTTGTTCTGCTTCTTGACATTAATGGTTTTCATAATCTAATGAATGATGTGTGCAATAGAAGTAAGGCCACAGGGAAAGATCATATAAAGTTAAAGTAGGGGAAATCTTTATCAGTATTTGCATTCATTTAGCAGAATGCCTTTGATATGTACCTATATTTACCTTGGCTTTTACTGATTTCCATTTTAAGGTATCATTTGGAATTAGGGATTCTAATTCACTTGCTGCCAATTGGCCTTTCTTAATATTGCAGTTGCTTTGGTGTCTCACTTGGTCCAGTTAATAAAACTGCTAGGAGGGGTCATTTTGTGTATCCTCAGAAGCAGATGAAGATTCTGAGTTCTTAAGATGTTGCTGCTTTACAAGAAAAAACAGTTGGAGATATAGACGTGTTGATAATAATTTGATTGTGAACTCTTCATTCTCTAGAGCTATATGTGGGATTAATTTATACTAACTTCCTTCACAGCATGGTTTTAAAAATAGGATAGATGTACATTTGTCAGGGACCGTTAAGTAGGGTGCCGCCTGGGAGTGGAGACATAAACAATCTTCAAAGTCCCCTCCAGTCTTGTAATTTTATGAATCTGTTGTAATCAACATGGAACCACCCATCAGTTATTGAAAGTGTTTACAAGATTTTTGACACAAACAAACCTAAATAAAGGGAGTCCCTAACATTTCTCAGTAGATTTCAACCTCATTTTTAAAACAAGGTATTTAAAATAAGTATTACAATCCATTTAAATGTATTAGAATAAACATTAAAATTATGACAACAAATTACATTTCTTTAATTAAAGAAGCATTGACATATTTAAAATACATTTTTGTTAAATCTATCTTGTATGAAATATCTAATTGTGGGGGAAAAGCACATTTTTAAAAACATGTAATAGGTATCTTAATTTTTAGAATATAGAAAAAATTCCTTTTTTCTAGCTGAGAAAAAGAAAATTTTATTTAATGAAATACTCAGTTTTTAATAAAACAAGTGAATAAAATTCAAGGAGTCAGTGAGAAAAGCAGCAAGGCACAGGTGACCTAGCTAACTCGGGTTCATTTTTTTTTCCTTTCTGGAATCTGTCCAGTTCTTTTATTACCTGGGCTCAGTTTCTGTCTTTAGAGAACTGCAGAGGTGTGGGAGAGTTAGGAGCACCATCTTTCATGATGTTCATAAGAGAGGGGATTTATGAGAAGGTTTGATTACAAATTTGTAGACCTTATCCATTCTTTCAACAGATTTAGTTGGTTTTTCCATTTTCAATAAGAAATAGCTCATGTAAGACAACTAAATTCATTTTTAAATCACAATTCTGTGTCATTGCATATAGACTCTATAAAATATAAATCAATCACATCTACTATCTTCACTTCATCCATGAATTATGTGATTCAATTGGGAAAGTAATTAAGGTTGCCTGAAGTGACTTACTTTTTCACAAGGCGTCAGGCTCATTACTCATGTTTCCATTATTTTTCACTAATTTGCAGTTATTTTGGTTAGTGATTTACAAATGACGCCACAAGAGATTGAAACTTGGCTTTTAGGCAGGAGTGGAATTCCCAGATAAAGTTAACAATGAGCTGCTTTTCCTCATTGATAGTTTCTTAATTAAATTTTTCAGAGAAATAGGTGCTATATCAAGGCAAACATTACATTAACCTCTGTTTTAAAAGTCTGATCAGAAAATGTTTAAAATGTATTTTGACATAAGCATAACTTTTTTTTTCTGGCCATATGTCTTTCCCTCTTTACCAGTATGCTTATATTCCCAAATCATTAAGTGGAAGATACCTCTTGAATTTATCACAGATTAAGTCCCTTGAATGTATTGTCTCTTTATTCTGATATGACCAAAAAAATCAAGTAATGAAAGTCAATTATAGTGTGGCTATTATATGTCAGAAATTGTGTGTATGGTAAAAGATGTATGGTATTTAATTTTTTCCTTTGAAAAGTTTTAAATTGTCAATTTAATATTTGTTATCAATTTAATCTTAAATCAATTTAATGGTTTATTCATTCTTTAGTGAATGTGATATAATGTCTTGATAGTCATTGTCAATTTTTTTAAAGTCTTAGTTGGAATAAATTTTGCTACACCAAATGTGTCATTTTATTTCATGCTTTAACTTTATTGCAAGCTGTTTCAAACACATGCAAAAAAGACAGAATAAACTCATGAACTCCCATCAGCAATACTCAGCTTTCATAGCTGTTATTTCATGGCCAGTGTCCACTCATCTCACTTCTACTCCTTTTCCCTCCTTCCGTATCAGTTTAAAGAAATTTCGAAATATCATGCTAATTCCTTAATAAATAGTTTGATATTTGCTTCTTAACAACAATAATGACATCATTATAGGACTTTAATTATTATGTTTTAATATTATAAAACATCTTAATAATCAAATATGATGAAATATTATCAAATATCTGTCATCAAATATCTAAATATTATCAAATATTTAGTTAATTATCACATTTCCAATTGTCTCATAAAAGTTTAAGTATTAGCCGGGCTCGGTGGCTCAGCCTGTAATCCCGCGCCTTTGGGAGGCTGAGGTGAGTGGATTGCCT